>NC_056733.1:757930089-758222589 GCF_019279795.1 Protopterus annectens | reverse complement strand
TGGCGGAAGGTATTGAGTGTAAAGAGTTGCAGGATTTAGTTCATGTGTCTGAACAGGTGGGTAAGCATTCCTTGCAATGTGGTTTTGATGCTGTGCAGGCCTCTTCGAGGGTGGCTGCCACTGGTTCTGTTCTTCGCAGGCACGCCTGGCTGAGGGATCAGAATTTAGCTGAGCATGTTAAGACAAGGATTTTGGATGCTCCGTTACAGTCTGATGTGTTGTTTGGTTCGCCTGTGGAAGCAGTTTTAAAGAAAATGGAGACCAAGGCTAAGTCTATGCAGACTGTTAAAGATTTTTTGCAGGTTCAGCCTCCGAAGTTTAGTAGAAATTGGCCTACTAAGGGATGGACATATCCTTCTTATGATTCCCAGTCTAGGGGTAGGTCTAGGCGTGGTAGGGGCAGAGCTCAAGCTTCTTTTAGGCCTAGAACAGGAGTTCACCTGCTCAGTCTTCTGGTGAGGGCAGGGGTCAGCCCTTTCGTAAACAGACCCAATGACCTGCCTTTTCAGCTGCCAGTGCTTTCTCGTCTGGCAGCACCTTTGGGAGGAAGGCTGGCACTTTTCAAAGAAAATTGGAGTTTAATTACCCAAGACAGATGGGTATTGGATATCATTCACCACGGTTACAGGTTTTATTTCCATACCTTGCCTCCTTTCAAAGGCATGCCAGACATTCCTCCTCTACAAAGAAAAGAGGCTCACAAGCAAATTTCTCTGTTACTCCAAATAGGGGCCATTCAGCCGGTTCCTGTGCCAGAAAGGGGCCTAGGATTTTATTCTCGCCGGGGAACACGTGGAAACCAATTTTGGATTTATCTATCCTCAACACTTATCTGGACATTCCCAAGTTCAAAATGCTGACGTTACAACAGCTTTTACCTCTGCTGGGCAAAGATCACTGGATGGTAACTTTAGATCTCAAGGAGGCTTACCTTCATGTGCCTATCAGACTAAGTTGCAGGAAGTATCTGCGTTTTCGAGCTGGGAATTCCCATTATCAGTTCTCTGCATTGCCCTTTGGCTTATCTACTGCGCCCAGAGTATTCACAAAAGTTCTGGCTCCAGTGATAGCTTACTTCAGGCTAAAAGGAATACAAATCTATCCGTGCTTGGGCGACTGCCTGATTCTGGCTCAAGAAAAGGAAGACCTTTTACAGCATTTGGAATATGTGATAGCAGTGCTAAGATGCCTGGGGTATTCTGTGAGCGAAATAAAGTCCAGTCTAGTACCCTCTCAAGACATGTGCTTTCTGGGTGTGAGACTGAATACAGCAACCCAGATGGCCTTTTAACCCCGGACAAACAAAAGAATTTTTCCCTTTACTTCCATCAACTATCTCTTCAGTCCGGGCTGACTGCAAGGACAGTCCTTCAAGCCTTAGGGTTCATGGCATCTTGTATTCTGGTGCTTCCCAATGCCAAACTGCATATGAGGAAGCTGCAATGGTATCTCAAAATGTATGGACACAGCACTGCCAGGATTTGGACACTGTCATTCAAATAATACCTTGCATTCAAAAGGAATTTTTGTGGTGGGCTCAGGAATGTCACCTAAACAAGGGACTCTCTGTGACCCGGCCAGAGGCGAGTCAGATTCTAACGACAGATGCCTCAGACATAGCTTGGGGAGCTCATCTGAATGGAAAGTGGATACAAGACAAGTGGCCTGCCAGACTACAGCATCTACATATCAACTTGAAGGAGATGTTAGCAGTCCAGTTTGCATTAATGGCTTTCAAGGAGTTACTTCTTCCAGGGCAGGTGTTGATTCTAACAGACAACACAACTGTCATGTGGTACATCAACAAACAAGGGGGAACACATTCTTATCCTCTATGCAGGCAAGCAATGATTTTGTGGGAGACTGCGCTCAGCTTGCAACTAACTCTTCAGGCAAGGTTTCTGCCGGGAGCACAGAACTCCTTAGCAGATGTGTTAAGCAGGCAAATCATGGATCCCCACAGTGGAAACTGGATCTTCATGTATTTCAGAAATTGACAGTGTCATGGGGAACTCCAGACATAGATCTGTTCGCTTCTCCACTAAACCACCAGCTGCCAAAGTTTTGCACGAAAAGGTTTCATCACACAGCTTGGAAAGTGGATGCTCTTTCTTTCAGTTGGAAAAATCTTCATGTGTATGCCTTTCCACCTCTGCCTCTTCTCCCAAAGGTACTCTAAAGGTCAGACAAGACAAGCCAAGGATGATTTTAATAGCTCCAGATTGGCCTCGGCAACACTGGTACCCATTACTGAGGAGTCTGGTAAGGAAGCCTCCATGGCCTTTACCTTTGATTCCACACCTATTGTCTTAGAGGGACGGTCATCTACTCAATGTCAAGCTTCACTCTCTTCATCTAACAGCCTGGCATATTCTGTTTTGAAACACAGCAGGTCTCAACTTCCTCAACAAGTTTTGAATGTGATTATGGAAGCCAGAAGACCTAGTACAAGGAAAGTGTCACGCAGAAAAATGGAAGAGATTTTTATTTTGGAGTGCAGCAAAGGATTTGGAGGTTTCTGAGCCTAATTTGAGTGTGGCTCTTCAATATCTTACTGAGTTATTGGACAAAGGTTTGTCTTTCTCTTCCATTAAGATTCATGCTGCAGCAATTTCAGCTCACTATGATTGTGACCCACCATTGTTTTCTCATCCTTTGTTCAAGCAATTTCTTAGAGGGGCAAAGAATATAAGACCCCACGTAGAGCTCCTACTCCTGCTTGGGATCTCAATTTTGTGTTGGAGAAACTTACTCTACAACCTTTTGAGCCTCGGCTACTGCTGAATTGAAATACTTGTCATGGAAGACTGCTTTTTGTTGGCCATTACTTCTGCAAGAAGGGTTTCTGTATTGCAGGCCCTTATGGCGGATGAGCCTTTTTTGATTTACCATAACGATAGGGTATCATTACGTACTATTCCTTCCTTTATGCCTAAGGTGGTTTCTAGTGTGGCTTTAAACCAAACTATTAATTTGCCTACTTTTATGCAGATCCCCAAAATAAGGGGAAAAGATTTTGCACACTTTAGATGTACACAGGCAGTTGCGTTATTATTTAAGCAGGACTAAGGATTTTAGGCAGTCTCAGCAGTTGTTTGTTTCTTTTGCTTTGAGTTCTCAGGGCAAGCCTGTGTCAAAACAAACTATTTGTAAGTGGATTGGGTTTTGCATTGCATTTTGTTATTCCCATCATGGCAAGGAGATTCCAGCTGGGATTAGGCCTCATTCCACTAGGGCTACTGCCACTTCAACAGCATTTCTAAGGGGTGGCAACTAAGGATATTTTGGAGGCAGCTACTTGGAGTTCAGTGCATCCTTTCTCTAAGCATTACCACCTTCCTCTCTACTCTAAATCTAGGGCTGGTTTTGCCACGGCTATTTTGCAGGGCATGTTGACAGCTCCTGCTTCTTTATGATTTGCCAGCCTCCCTTACCTCTGCTTTGGGATTCTACCCAAGTGTTAGGACTGCAGCAATGTGGGATGAAGAACATAGTACAGTTTTGTACCTACCATAAATGTAGATGTTCAAGATCCACATTGCTGCAGTCCAATCTCCCTCCTTCCCCTCTGTGTTTAGGGGTGGTTGTGTGGGTGGGGTTGTACTTTTGTAAATTTGTATATATTGTACATATATTTGGTACAGGAGTGTTTGGCGTTTTTTGGTTTTGGCCTTATCTTTTTAGGGTCTTCTGACATCTGGGGCAAGAAAAGACTGAGGATATGACGTCGGTCATGCGCATTTGTACCCTGACGTCCTGACGTCAGACTAATGCGCCTTGACCGACGTCAGCCATATACTTTGGTATTCGGGCCGACTGGGACAGCGGACTACCCAAGTGTTAGGACTGCAGCAATGTGTATCTTCGAACATCTACATTTATGGTAGGTACAAAACTGTACTTTTCTTTCCCTTCTTCCTTCTAATACCTACCTTTTTTAGATAGTACTTGATTACCATTGGTAGCATTTATTCTACCCATAACTTGGGGTAATTCTTGCTACCATATTTGGTAGCAGAACTCTTCTGATTCTGTTGAAATTTATCTGTTTTACATCTTTCTTTTTTTGATAGTGAGTGTAAAATCTTGTTACAGACACTCTGGGTTTCTTCATAGTTATGGTGGAAAAACCCACAGGTTTTAAAAGGTGCACTTCTTGTGGGCATAAAATTCTGAATTCGGATGCCCACAAGGAGTGCTTGTATTGTCTAGGGGCTGTTCACTTAGAAGTGGCATGCAAAATATACTCTCCACTTTTAACTCTAAGGCATTAGCGGATTGAAGGAATAAACTGATTCTAAGAGGTCTTCTGCCTTTCACTGCTACTTCAGGGGCTTAAATTCCCTTCAAAATGCAGCAAGCCTGCTCCTTTGGATCATAGGAAGCACTCCCGAAGTCCCCCATATCTTCTCGGAGCCTCCAACTAAGACAAAGAAATCCTCAGATCCAACACTGTCTGATCCTAATAGTCAGCAGTTGGACCCAAAGACTTTGGATCCTAAGGCTCTTCTACTGTAATTTGAATTAGTCCAGCAATAACTCCCTCAGATCCTAGATCTTCGGAACCTAAACTGGGATCTACTTGTAGGAATGTTACTCCTCAGTACTCTATAAAACCAATATCACCTATCCCGCTTTAGAGTTTGCTTCAAACCCCAAAGAAACACTCCTAGTCCTTCCTCCATTTCTTCGTCTAGGTCCTCCAGGAGCTTATCAGAATCATACATAGATAGAATGATGATTAAGTTTCTCAAAGCTTAGATCCAGATGGAGTTGTTACTGTCTCATCCCCTGCCGGATCTATGGGTATGCCAACAATTTCTAAAGCTATCTTCTCTCCTTCTCTGATCTATCCTATGATTCTGGAGCCCCATGATCCGAGATCCCCGAGAGGTCCGGTGTCCAATCAGAGGAAAGCTTCTTCCTCCACTCTGACTATATCCTTGGCTAGTTCCACTCCAATACCTTCAGAATGGGTCCCAGAGCCAAAGTGGTGGTGTCGGCTCCAGTTGTGTCAGATCTGTCCCTTCCACTTGGAGCTTCGGCCCTGGAGAGTTCAGATCCGGTTCCACCCCCAACGGGCAGATTTGAGAGAGGTCTTGACTTACCTTTGGGAGTTCCAGCTCTGAGGAGGCTGGTTTGGGTAACTCTAGGTCCATCTGCTTTTGAGGTGATAGAAAGGGCCTTTTCTCTCCACAGAGAACCACCCTCTCATGACTCTAATTCTAGTCCTTTACTCTCTCAGTTCTTAGCTCTGAGTTGCTCAGGCTTGTTCTACAGGGACAGCCAGAATCAGTAATTGTCCAGTCAATTCTATTAGATGAAATTCCCCTCTCTTCTGACACCACACCTGAACACCCCCACAGAGGAAGTATATCGGAAGAGGACATGTAAAAAGAGAGAGATTGTCTCCCTGTTGGGAGTCTTTCATGGAGGATACTGATTTTGATGAAGGAGAGGGGTCCCCCAAATCACCACCAGATGACATCTCCTTTGGAGGTATTCTAGAGATCCTAAAACAAAAGGGTGGCTGGTCTTCCCAAAACCCCTCCCCAGAAGAATCTTTATTTTTGGAGGCTTTTATTTTTTAGCCAGTCTACATCTTGGGTTACTCTTCCCCGGCAGACAAACTTATTGATTTACTTACCTGTTGGGTTTAGGAGGAGACTGATACTGTCAAAGCCATTCCTAAAAGACCAGATAAGTTTTTGCCCCCCCCCCGACTGACAGATCACACAGGAGCAAAGGCATCCTGGTTCATGTTGTGGTGGTGGTGGCTGCCACCATGAAAGAGCTAGCAGAACAGAGCTCTTCTGTCCATCTGCCTTTCATGGAGTCTAGAACAGTGGACAGGTTTGGAAAGTGAGTTTTTGCCTCTGCAGCCTTTACCCTGAGGTCACTAAATTACCCAGCACATTTCACTCTGCTTCGGAGAGATTTGACAAAGGAGCTTTCATATACTCTGAGCCCATGTCTGCAGAGGATTTCAAATGAACATCCTCTTAACTGGCCACTCTTTTACATATCCATTGCTTCGACGAGGTTGATCTGTCATGCAGCTGGTGGCACCTCACGAGCAACTGGTTTCAGGTATTGCCATAAGGAGACATGTGACTTTGTGGAACCCTTCAAGATGTCCTTTGTTAGTGCCCCATTTGATGGCACTTCCTTGTCTGGGCCATCAGTAAAAGAGACTGTTACCTGCAGTGAGCAAGATGGAAAGACGGTCTGCCATAGGAATCAAGTTTTCTTTGCCTCATCGAACCTTTTCTAGGAATCGGGGAGGTGGGAAGAAGATATGGTTCCGGAAATCTCAGGGACATTTCCATGATCCATATGATGACAATTCCTCCAGAGGCAGAGGAGGAAATTTCAATGGCAGATGTCACCCTAGAGGCAGAGGAGGTCCGCAGAATCAGGGCTTCAGAGATTCTTTTAGGCCTTTTCAGCGGTCCTGAAGTGTTGCCAGACTGTCCATCTCTGGAGGCACTTTGGGGTCATTTGTCTTTGTGCCCAGACACCTGGGCAAGTATAACACAAGATACATGGGTGTTAAGCATAATATCCAGGGGTTATTACATAACATTTTTCCTTCTTCCGTCTGCAAAAGGAAGAAACTTCCAGGTGCTCCACCCAATCAGAGGAAGACAGCAGCACAAGAAATCCAAAAGCTGCTAGACGAGAGTCATCCAAATGTCTCTCCAGACTAGAAACTTATTAATGCTCCTTTTTGGATCTAAAAATCTAAATCTAGGGATCTAAACCTTGTCATCACAATAAACAAAACATGCTGGAGGGATAGGTTCCTGACCCAGAGACTCCCCAGACTCTGGAATTGACTACTCATACATGTCAAGCAGAGTGCCTCTTTGGCCCTCTTCAAAAGGAACCTTGACGATTGGATGGGAGAAAGGAAATTCACCCCGGGGATCACATAACTCACCCTGCTAGACAGGGGTCCAGGAAGTAAATAGTGTGGGAAGAAATAGCCAGGGAATTATTATGGCTAGGCTTGTATAGGCCTTGGGGCCGATAGCCTAGTACCGACCTATGGTGCCAAAACAAAGCAGGTGACCCAAGACCCATTTTGGATTTAAGCAACCAAAATCAGTATGTAAAGAAAGCAAAGTTATGAATGGTCATGTTCCAGTCCATTCTACCCTTTCCTACACAAGGACGATTGCATGTGCTGTATAGATTTTCATGATGCGTATTAGCGTATCCAAAATAGACAGGCAATACAATACAAAAGACTACTACTTTGCTTCCGGAGCCAGTCATTACCAATTCAGAGCCCCTATCCTTTGGACTTGCCACCGCCCCCAGGATTTTTGCCAAATGCATTGCAGTAGTGGCAGCTCACTTGAGACTAAAGGGATTACAAGTGTCTACATATCTAGATGACTGGCTCCTCACTGCCCCCTCCAAGCATCTACTTCTACATGCCAGGGACTATATTTACCCCCAGATTTGCAATTCTTTGGGCAATAACTGTCATGCCAAGTCAAACCTAACCCCAGTCCAGAGCCTGGAGTTCATTGGTACTCTTCTCGGCACAAAAAAGAAGATACCCTCCTTGCCTCCTCATCATTTCTCCACTGTAAGGAGTCTGGTCCATTTTCTCCTTGCTCTTTCAGCTCCTTCAGCATGGTCAGTACTGCAGGCATTAGGTTCCATGGCAGCATGCTTCTTTATGCAGGTTATCTGCTGAACTTTGGCTGTACAATGGTCCATTCTATATCAATCCCTGTCCTTTCCAGTCAGGTTCACCCACTTTGCAAACACATCCATTAGTGGATACAATGGAATGATTTACACGTAAGCAGACCCTTTGTTCTGCCAGCCCCTACAGCCAGAGTGACCACGTATGCTTCTTAATTGGGGTGGGGATTGTAGGCATTTCTTGGGAAGAATGGTCCAAACACATGGTTCCTCCCCACGAGATGAAGAAGCATATCAATGTCCTGGAGATGAGTGGTTCTATTAGGCTTGGAGGCATTTCAAGATGCTCTTCCCTTGGGGACTATTGCAATTCAGAATGACATGTCTGTAGTCTGGTACATCATCAAACAAGGAAGAAGTCTATCTTATCCCCTTTCCAGTGAAGCCATGAGAGTATGGCAATGGGCAGTCTCATCAGACCACTTTCTAATTGTGACCCACATTCCAGGGAAATCCAGCATACTAGCGGACAAACTAAGCAAATCCATTGTGATGCCTCACGAGTGGTCTGTCAGTCTGTGGTGGAGATCTTCCGACCTTGCTGCAACATATTTGCCACTTCCCTCAAGAACAAGTGCAGCAGGTACTTGGCTCTGATCCCCCCCCTCAGGGGGAGTCACCGAGAAATTCTCTAGCTCACTCTTGCCCTCGGGTCTCCTTTATGCTTATCCTCCTCTTCCCTTGATTCCCAAATATTTACAGAAAGCAAGCAGGCTGAAGATCTCTGTAATCCCCATTGCCCCCTTCTGGCCTCTGCAAGTATGGTTCCCCTTCATATGCGGCCATCTTTATCTTCCATGGATACTGGAGCCAGCTCTGGCGCTCCTGTCACACCTATCAGGGATTCAACATCTCAACATTCAAGCTTTCAGACTAACCGCATGATTTCTCCACTTCCAGTATAGACAGCCAAGGCCTTCTTCCCCAGTTCATGATATTATTGTAGCTTCTTAAAAAAGAATCTACAAAAAAGTATACAAAAGCAAATGGAAGAGATTCTCCCTATGGGCTTTGAATAAAGGCATTGACCCCTTTTCTGCCCCAGTTTGTAATATTCTTCAATTCTTGACCGTGCTTTTTGAGGAAGGAACTACTTTCTCTACATTTAAATTTCACTTGGCAGTGATTTCTCATTTTCACACATGGAACAAACATCTATCTGATTTCATAGAAACTATGTAAAGCTTTTTTGAAAGGAATCTTTCCTCTAAGGCCTCCAGTAAAAGATCCCTCATCATCTTGGTATCTGACAGTTGTACTACAAGGCCAAACACAGAAAATTTTGAGACTTCAGCTAAATCTGGTCTGACGTTTCTGTCCTGGAACAATTTTCTTGGTAGCCATCATATCTAATAAGAGAATATCTGAACCCCAAGCTCTCTTCAAAATCTCCTTACATAATTTTTCTTAAGGATAAGATTTCCTTACCGACCAACCCTTCCTTTTTACCTAAAGTGGTCTCTGACAATAGCATTAACCAATCCATCCATTTACCAGTTTTCTTTCCAAATTTTGCCAATATAGGAGAGTACATGCTGCATCTTTTTGATGTGCACAGTTAATTACATATCTTTACAGGACAAGACAGTTCAGAAAGTCAGAAAGTCAGACCAGCTCTGTTTCCTTTTCTCCAAAATGACTAGGATATCCAGTGTCCAAAGTCACTCTAGCAAAATGGGTAACAGACTGTATTTCCTGGATTTATTCTCATAAAGTCATGATGTTATCCACACCTCCCAAGGCTCATTCAACCAGATACATGGCCACATCATCTGCCTTTTGGTCAAGAACATTTATTGACTGCATTTATGCTGCAGCTGCATGGTGTAGTGCTCATACTTTTGTTACTCATTACAAATTGGATATTTCTAGAAACGGAGCCGCCTTTGGTTCAGTGTTATTCAAATATCCTTCCATTAGGGCCACCCAAGATCAGTGCAGCTGGGGACTCTGTCCCATACATTCAGGAAGAATGAAAAGGACAACATCCGATTTAAAAGTTATGTTCTTACCATAACTAGGCATCTGTGTTGTCTATTTTCATTCTTCCTCAACTTCCCTTCTATCCATCCCCCATCCAAGTTCCTGGAGAGACCTACTGAACTGTGTTGCAACCTACAGTTCCAGGTTTGAGCCCTGTCTTCCTATCAAACTATTCCGGTCTTTTTTTTACTATGGGAATAGGGCAGCAAACTTGATCTGAGGCTTTGGGGTTGAGATGGTGCATTATGGGTAGAGTGAGGAGCTCAGGAACTGGATCCTAAGTCTGGAATAAGTGACAGTGTTGGATCTGAACCCATACGTTGAGGAAGAATGATAATGGACAACACAGATGCCTAGTTGTGTTAAGACATAACATTTAATTTAGCTTGTCTTGCACCTGTTCCACTGGACAGGAGTAGTTCATTAGGTCTGGCTCAGGGTTTTGTGCAGGCTTTTGATCCTTCTCGTATGATGGTTTCGGGTAAAAGAAAAAGCTTGATGAGATTCAAGAAATTGAATCTGTATAGATGAGATGGCCTTCCTTCTCACTGTTGCAGTATTCTTTACTCTTGGGATATCCTGCAGAGGAAAGCCTAATGTCCGGCCAGTGTACCAAAGCTTTTACTCCTTCCAGGAGCTGTACGTCAGATGTATGCCCTTACATGCAAGGTGTAAGGTTCATTTGTAACATAGGTATGCATAATCCTTAGAACAACTTTCCTGTCAGTCTGGATGCTACCTCTGAATTTGATGTGTATGCTGTTCATTGAGCTAGTTCATCTACCTAGCCTTCTAAGGATAAGTTCCCCATTGGGGTTCATTCCACGTCATCCAGGAAAGAAAAATGAGTGTGGGAAGCAGATTCCCCATAAAGATGCACAGGAACTAACAACTCCTTTTATATATCCTGTGCACTACCATACTGTGTGATATTTATCCGGTATTCATCCCCAAGACTGTCTGTAGCTGTCAGTCCATCCCTTTCTATTTATTTGGAAAACCAGTGTCTGAAGCTGTTGAATGAAGATACCGTGGCCGAGTCCTCCAACCCCAAAATTCAGCAACCACATTAATAAAAAAAGCTTGCATTGAATCTGCTGCTGTCCAGCCTCCACTGAATATCTCCCTTGTGTTGGTGAAGAACCCGTGAACCTGCTGGTACTGACACCAGTTCCCTCTGCCATGACCCATTTGTAAACCAACATAGAGCTGCCTACTTGCATGTCCGCTGAAGCTGTGCATATATTTGTTACAGATTTAGAGGGAAAGCCATGGATGATTGTATCTGAAGGGTCTCGGGGGTTCCCCGGATTTTAGTTGGGGAAGAGGTGCCTGGTACCCTCATTGAATCTAGGCAGAGGTCTGACCTTTCTAGATTTGGTAAGGCAGATGTTCCTTTAATAAAACAAACAGAATTTGTGGCGAAGGATCCTCTCAAAAAGTGACCTGACTTTATTCAGATGTTGTTTTAATGCCTGTATGGCTCTAAACCCCCCACAACGGATGTCTGTCCCTGCTTCTATTCCTTGGTCTTCCACCTTGTCCAAGAAAAGTAGGTATTCTTATTCTGATGAAGAGTTGTACTGTGTTGAAGAATCCTTAGCCTATTTATTCCAGATCCACTCTCCTTTGGGGGGGGGTCTGGTGAAGATTCTTTGTCCCCCTGACTCTCCTTTTGAGGGCACAGTGGTACATATGATGGAACACTTTTTTGAGTGGGACTGTTCCCAGGTTTCAGAGGTTCAAAAGAGAGATTATGAACTCTTACAAATGGACTTGCGTAGACCTTCTTCAGTCCCTCCTGTCTTACCTACTCCTTTTGACACATTTGCAGCAACTTCTCAGGTTCCTGACTGTCAACCTCCAGCCCCCCATGAGGCTATACAGATTAAGTTCCTACTGTTGTTTTCATGTCCACAGATAAGCCTTCTAAACAGCTTTCTTCTTCAAGCTTTTACTTTCTGAAAAGGGCAGCATGTTATGAAGAGGTATGCGGGGGGGGGGTGTATTTTCTGCTACTTTGGCTTTTAGAGGCTTTATTTATTGGACCCACATGTCTACTACATATGTCCTGGCTGTTCTCTCCTAGTTGGGGGTTATTCCTGATTAGAACTGTAAGACTTCTGCTGTTTGTCTTGTGAGTTCTGTCTGTTAGGTAGCTCACCATTACATTCAATGTAGCCATAATGCAGCCGATGCCTCTTCTAAGGCAGCTTTAGCTGGCTCTGTCATGAGGAGATATTCTTGGTTGCACCTTCAGGCCTTACCTGAGGACATTAAGGCTAAACTTTTAGATTCTCCCTTAGGAACCAGAATCTTTTTGGCACTACTACTGCAGAATTGTTTAAAACCCTGCAGGATAAGGGCAAGATTATGCAAGACTTGAAACAAATTTTCCCCTGTACCTAAGTTTGAAAAGAACTATCCATTGAAATCTTTGTTTATCCATAAGCAGCCTAGACAATGTGCCAGGAGTAAGAGGATTAGTAAGTGGATTTTCCAAGATAAACGTAGTGAGAGTTCTAGAGGCCCAAAGCCCTTCTTTTTCCTGACAGATCTTCCTCTGACATCCAGCCTCCCCTTCCATTTGCCCAGAGTCCTCTGTCTTTCAGGCTAACTCTTTCTTTCTTTTCCTGTTTGGCAATAGATTACCACAGTTGCCTGTGTTCTCGCCATTATCCAACATGGTTATTTTATGGCTTAGAAGTCCCTTCCTCAGCTTCCCCCTTGACAGCTTCCTTATTTTACTTTGGTTCTGCGGGATCTAGGGGAACAGGGAATCATCCAACCTGTTCCCTTGCCTTAACAGGAAATGGATTTTTATTCCAGAATGTTTCTGGCTCCCAGGAAGAAGGTGTTATGGAGGGCCTTCCTAGACCTATCTTTTCTCAACACCTTTCCTTTCAGGATGTTGTCTCTTCTGACAATTTTCCCACTTTTGCTTCCCCAAGCTTTCCTGGTATCTGTGGATTTAAAGGGCTCTTACCTCTGTATTTCTTTTCACCATCTCTTCGGGAAGTTTTATATTCTCTGTTTGTTCCTCATATTATCTGTTCTCTGCTTTGCCTTTTGGTCTTTATACATCTCCAGGAGTATTTACTAAATATGTGGTCCTATGACAGCCTTCTGCAGACTTCAAGAAATTCAGATATTCTCTTATTTGGATGGTCTTCTAATTCAAAGTCCCTCTTAACAGTTTCTGCTTCAAAGTCTGCACCTCACTATGCCTTTTCTGTGCAGTGCGGGGTTCTCCTTCAGTCTCAAAAAATCTGTGACTCCCTCTCAGGAACAAGTGATTTTGGCTTGCAAGTTTCACACCATCTCAGTGTTGGCTCATTTCTCACTTTCTAAGGTTTTCTCTCTGACTGCTTAGTTCGTTTCGTCTTCCAGTTTTTCCTGCAAGGGATTTTCTCGTAGCTCTAGGGTATGTGACCTTGACCTTTCCCACAGTTCCTCTTGCCAAACTCCACATGAAGACATTTCAGTAGCCTCTCAAAACTGACTTCAGCACAGTCATCCCTTGGAGTATCTGGTCCTTCTCTTAACTTGTTAGAACTTAAACTCTGCTGATGGATTAATCAGATTTCCCTAAACTCTGCTGGTGGATTAATCAGATTTCCTTAAATTCAGGTCCGCCTTTTCATGTTCCTCTCCATACTCTGGAGCTGTACACTGATGATTCCTATCAAGTTGTTGGGGAGCTTTCTCCAACTTCGAAAGTTAAGGGTCTTTGTTCCCATCAGTAGATGTCAGATCATATCAACATCAAAGAGATTAGGACTCCTAGCTCTTCAGGCCTTTCACTTCCCTTGGATGCTAGGTTCTCTAAAGGTTTTTACAGACAATATCACAATCATGTGGTGCATCAACAAACAAGGGGCACAACATTTTACCTTTTTTGCAGGCTGATTCTTCAGGCTTGGGATTTTGCAGTCTGCCATCAACTGATGTCATGTGGTTTGCATCCCTTTAGAGCATAGTCTAGTGGCAGACTCCTTTTAGCATATACAGGACAAAGCCTCATAAATGGTTGATTCATGGGGAGGTGTGTCTGGACGTTGTACATTTCTGGGGTACTCCTTAAGTATATCTTTTTGCCTCCTCTCTGAACAGACAACTTCCCCAGTTCTGTTCAATAGTGCCAGGCCCTTTGGCTTGGAGAGTGGGTGCCATGTTTTCTCAGAAGGGAATGTTTCTGTATACCCATTTTCCTCTCTTCTACTTCCCAGGGTCTTGCACAAGATAATGTCGGGCAAACCCAAAATTTTGTTGGTGACTTTCCTTTTGGTCCAAACAGCACTGGTTTCCCCCTTCTCCTTCTTCTGGCCAGGGGTAGTCATCACAAGTTACCTCACAGTATGGATCTTGTCACACAAGACAAGGGATCTATCATTCACCCTCACTTGTCCACACTTCAACTTTTTTCTGATTCCTTTCAGGCACCTTTTTTTTTTTTTATAGGACATACTTCAGATTTTGCAGGAGACCAGAAAGCCTACTACTAGAAACTGTTGTGTGACTAAATGAAAATGTTCTATTTGGTGTCTCAAAGCATGGCCTTGACCCTTTTTATGTGGGGATCCCATGGTCCTTTCTTCCACCTTTGGTTCCTAGGATTGAAGTTGCACAATTCCTAAAAGATGTCCTTCATATTGGACCTCCAAGAAAGACCATTCCTCCTCCTCCTTGAGACTTTAATTTTATTCTTGAAAAGTTTTACTCCATCCCATTTTTGAGCCTTCCTTTTCTTCTCTACAGCATTTTACTTGGAAGACTGTATGGACGGTGTCTCTTACTTCTGCAAAGAGGGTTTCTGAACTCCAAGCTCTCATGGATTTTCCTTCCTTTTTGTTTTTTCACATCGATAGGGTATCTTTGTACTAATACTTTATGCCTAAGGTAGTTAATGATTTGTTCTTGAATCAGTCAACTCACTTTCCCTCCATTTTTCCATCTCCACATACTTCTAGTGGAGTGGCTTTACATAGGCCAAATATTACTTGGGTAAGACAAAACACTTCAGAAACCTGAGCAGCTTTTTTCTTCCTTTTCACTTCAGGAAATTGGGCTTGGCAGAGTCTAAGCAAACCAGGTCCTCCTGGATTTGTAAGGCCATTTATTTTTGTTGGTTTTGTGTTTTGTTTGTGGTGCTCCTACCAGGGCAGTAGCCTGTTTGGTGCTTTTTTTTTGTTTGTGGTCTGGGTAATGGGTCTGTCCTTGAAGCTGTTGTAATGTTTAGAAAAAAAAATATGAGCATAAGCTATCCTGGATGAATATCATTTTCAGAGCCAGAACTGGTTTTCCCAGGGCCATCCTTCATGGGTTTGTGGAGGGCTCTTTTCTCCCTTCCTCCTCCTTCCATACTCTGCTGTATCTTTTATATTCTCCCAAGAGTAAAGAACACTGCAATAATGAGGAAGGACTTGATGTAGTTGTAGAAGATCTTACCATAACAGTAGATGTCCTACTTCTCACAGTTGCAGTATTCTGTCTGTCTCTCTCTCTCTCTCCCTCCCTCCCTCCCTCCTCCACCCTTTTATTTTCAGTTGCCCTACCTCTGGACTGAGAGGTTCTTCCATTCTTGTCTCCTCCTTCCCTTCCTGGATGTGTATGTTATTGCCTTTACTGAAGTTGCTCCAGTTCTCCTGGGGCACTATAGTTCTGAGGATTAGGCGTCCATACATCACATACGTATCTTACACTTTTCATGTAGGACGTACACCTGACTTATGGCGCTTGGAAGATGCAAAGAGTTTGGTATACTGTCCAGAGGTTAGGATATCCCAAGAGTAAAGCAATACTGCAACTGTGACAATTTGGGCATGTACAATTAATAAGATCTCACACAACTGTCTTTAGAACTGTCTGTGTGAACTATCTTTAGAAAAGGTAAGGAGCAAACAACGTATAAATAAATGGAATTGATGTCAGTACATACAGAATAATGTTTGTATAGAGGAATAATATTTCAGGGAAGACTAGTCTTGAGCAAGCTGTCTAAATGTTAAGTTGAATAATTAATAAAGGCAGAAATCATTTGTACCACGCATGAGAAAAAGCATTTATAAATGGTTTGTTTTTTAATTGAATGTGTTCTCGCGCCACTATGTTGTATGTGATTTTAATAAAGATGTTTTAAAAACAGTCTGTAAAGGTGCACCCTATGCTGTCCCTTCAGATAGAACACCAAGTGATACAGTAGGATTATGTGGCTATAGCCATATAAAAATGTTTGCAATACTTCTTACTAAGAAACCACCCAAAATGTGAAGGAGTGGAAAATGCATTGTGGCACTTAAACTGCACCTTAGAGTTAGAGTGAAAAAAATTGATTTTTTTTTTATCTCTGTTTCCTGTGCAATTTATACACCTCAAAATCACTCTGACTACTTCCTATAGAATTTTAATGTCTTCTGAAAAATGGCTGCTTTCCCATAATGCATTTCAAGTCCGGTTTATATGAGTCATGCTAGACATAAGGAAGTAGTGGTGTATTCCCATACCATTGACCTGCAGTGGGATTAGTGTCAGTCACTGTCATCTTGTATACTGTCTGTAACAGGACTGCTGCTTTTACTTCTTGAATGGCCCTCATTTGTGTGTCTCTGGGCTTCTTTTGCAGTGTACTAAGGAACTATACAGCTGTAACCAAAACACTAGCTAAATTGTAGGCCTTTATTCAAAGTATCTTTTTGTAGTCCAAGATGATTTGACAGCCCCCCCCCCCCAGCACTTTGGTAAGTGTGCTGATACTTTACAAGAAAAAATATTTTCTGATTTTTCTCCGAGTCGCAGAGATCTTGATACTACATTCAAGTCATCTTAAAATGTAAAGTAGAATAAACAACAAACATTTAAAACAGTACAAAAAAACGCATCCACAGCAGCTACACACAACAGATATAATCCACAGTATAATGACCGAATTTCCAAACAACAGTAAAATTATAACTTGATTTATTGTAAAGTTAGCACTTTCACCACAAAGGCTTCATCAGACTTAGAAAAACGAAGAGAATTCCAAACATTTGAATAGCGTGTCATTTCAGCTGATTGGTGGTAACAGCTTGTGACATCATACATTAATGAATAGCTACTTCTTATTAAAAATATAAGCATTCAGAATCAACAACAAATACATCTAAAAAATTGAAAATCAAAAATTAAGACATATATATGAACAATAAATGGTCTGACTGATTTCCTTAAATTCACTGTGTCCTCATCTAGAAATAATATTTCTTTCTTGGATGTGAATATTGAGAGATTGGAGGGTGGCCTTTTAAATACAGGTGTGCATAGGAAAGCATGCCACAGGAACACGTTGTTACACAGGAATAGTATGCACCCTCATTTTGTTTTTGGCAATGTGATTCGTAGTCAGGTTATGAGAGCCTCCAGGCTCAATCCATCTGACGAAGGATACAAATGGGAATTAGGTGACCTCACCAAAAGATTTGTGGACAGACAATATAATACAATGGAAGTAAACAAAGCTATTAGGGAGACTAACCTTTTAAGAACTACTAGAGCGATTCCTTATTTCTCTGATAATAATGCTGGTGATCATGTTCCACCGCCCAGGGGTACATTTCAAATGAGCGTCCCTATGTTTTTTAGTTCGGACGTGCATACTATTAACAACATTATTAAGAAACACTGGGGGACTTTATTCTTGGATGACGATATAAGAAAGATAGTGGGGATTGCCCCTAAGTTTTTGTTTAAAAACAAAAAGAACTTAAAACAAATCTTATGAGTTAGTGTGTGTTTGTGTGTTCTTTCTTTATTTGTTTCAGGCTTTCCTCTCGTTTGATGGCCATGTTTGTGTGTGTGGGTAATGTGAGGGTGTGAACAGGGCTGTCCTCTCTAAACCCACCCGCAGGTGGTAAAAGCTTTTTTGAGGCGGCTGTCCACTGTATCTGCCATTCGGGACTCTCCGATGTTACTGTTTGGGCTTGCCAGGGTCTAGGGTTCTCTGCAGGAGGCAAATTCAGTGAAGCGCGTGTTGGAGAAGCTGGTGCCCTCCGGATAGCTTCTGGCTTGGGGGCTTCTCTCGAGGAGACCTTCTAGTGGGCTGCCCTTCTACTCAGGAGCTCTCCTCTGTGGGCTCTCTCTGGGGCTGGACTCAACCTCCCCGAGAGCTTCCTCCTCCAGAGAGCCTTCAGGGAGAGAGGCCTCTCCTGAGCCCGGCAGGAGTGAGGAGGGCTGCCCTCCCTTCGGCTCCTCAAGCTTCTCTCGGGCTCCCCTCCCCTTCTTCCTCCTCTCCCTCTCCCCGGCCCCCGGAGGCTCTCCTCGTCCTCCGCCGTGGAGGAAATCTCCCCAGCTCCCTGATGAGTCATAGCTGACTCTAGCCTCCCCCAGCCGGGACTGGGCACCAGATGAAATTCCTCCAGATGTTTCTGCCAGGGATGCCATGAGCCCGAGCTGTCGGGAGGCAATTACCCAATCTTTGGCCTCACTAGCCCCCCCGGGGGGAAGGCACCTCGCACCGGCCGCCCCCTGGGCTCCTGGCCGCCCCCCATGGGAGGGCATGGCCCGGGGGCAGGGTCCGGTTGAGTGGGGTGTATGCTTGGTGGGACAGGTGGAGCGCCTCGCCGGAGGCCCTCCCTGGGTCGCCGCCCGAGTGCATCCTTCAGGTCTGAGCGCCGAGGGAGGAGGTTTCGGTCTGGATCCCTCGCCTCGGGTGAACTCCGGAGGGGGCGGATCCGGTCTCCTCGTCCCTGCGGCCCCTCCCTCCTGGCTCCCCTGCCGGCTTGGGTGAGGGGAAAGCTACCCCGGGAGCCCACGGCAGTGGGTCCGGCCTTCTAGAGGGTGGCTCCCTTCCCCACCCGCCCCCGGGTCACAGCCCGCCCAGCGACAGCCTTGCAAGTCCCCCTTGCAAAGCCTTCCCAGCATCCACCCGAGGAGGAAGTGTACCCCTCGCCCATTTGAACAACCACGCCTCGAGGAGTCCAGCCAAGGGGCCTCCTCCGAGGGACCCTCCCATCCAGACAGGATGACACAGTTGAGGATCCACCGAGGCCCTCCCAGGTCTTGAGTGAAGGAACCCCATTGGAGACATTATGGAAATGTTGAGGATCAGGGGGTCCTGGTCTGCCCCAAGGCCTCTGGTGGTTCTGTGCCCCCAGAAATCCATCAGGCGGAGTGATCCGTCCTCTCCGGTGTCAAGGCCCTCCCCGCCCCTCTAGTATCCCCTCTCCTATCCATGGTGCACCTCACCCCCCTTCAGGCCCCCAGGTGGACTCCCCGCGTCCCTGACCGCACACCTGGGGTCAAAAGGTCCTCAGTCCCCACACTCACCCGGCCCTACGCCCCCTCACGTGGCATGGCCACTAAGAATGACCCAGGAGGGCAGTTGCAGCATCCCTCCATTATGAGTCGCGAACTGAATGCCGAGGCATTCAGGAGTTGAGTCGGGCAGATGGCTCAAAGAGCAAGAACATCTCTGGTGGTCCATGCAGAATGCAGCGGGCTGTGATTAATGAACCGGGGATCTCCTGAATATGCTGTGGTGAGGATAAGGGTCCATCGGTGGGGATGGCCACTCTTAGATCAGTTTCGGCTACTCAGCCCATCGAGTGCTTCAAGCTACTGATGCTGCTTTTTCTCAGCGGAGGAGGCCTAGTCATGAGCCGACAGGCCTTGCCTTCTCAATGGACTGCAGGCCTGGCTGCCAATGACAGCGCATACCCCTTTTTAAGCGACCTTCCGCTGCGAAGGAAGCCTGAAAGCGCTGTCATTAAAAAATCTGTTTAAAAGACAGCATGGAGGCGGGGAGTTTGCAAGAGCTCTGTGCCGACCAGTGAAGCTCAGAACCAAGGAGGCGCTGCAAGAAATGTTTCAGATTACGAGAAGAAGTGAGGTTCTCAGAGCCACCAGTCAGGTCGCCACTCCAGAACCGGTCCTTCCGTGGCAGAGAGGGGGGGCCGAGGAACGGCCAGGGTCAGAGGGGGCGCAGCAGATCTTGGGTGCCGCAGGCCCTCTCGGCTGCTGGAGCTGTGCGGCTCTGGAGAAGAGGTTGCTCGAGGCACCTGTGGCGCAGAGGGGCTCGCAGCAACCTTCCGTCTAGCCATAGGTCCAACACAAACAGAGTTGGGAAGGTTTCGATATCACAAGTTTCACAGAATGCTCAATCCCAGCCAGAGGTAGCAGCCCTCCCAGATGTTCCCACCCGACCAGCTGCAGCAGCAATCACTATCAGACCGCAGCTCAAACCCAAGCAGGGTCAAAGTTTTTACTCCAAAAATCTTTATCAGTGCCGTTCCAGGTAAACCACTCTTAGGGGTTCTTAGATCTTTAGAGATCTTACCCATTTTTTCCCAACATCTTCCACCTTTCCCCACCCTTCTCCTCTTGTCCAAGAACAACTGGAAGCCCTCCTGACCTGGAAGACGACATCAAAACTTCATTCTCTACGACAAAACGATGTGCTCACGGTCCACTCAAGGGTGGATTCTCGGTCAGGTTGGTTCCCTCTTCGGCAGGGGGCCAGTCCTTCGGCTGGTCTACCAGCTCAGGGTTTTCCAGTAGCTTCAGGCCCCAGGGTAAAGTTCCACAGGAGGCTCAGGGATCTACAGGTCTTTCCGCCACTGGAACCTGGACGGCCTGGCCCTGCATGACTGGCTCCTGCTTCGCATGGCATTCAGGAACTTCTCAAGCTCCTGGAGGGGCTCAGTTTGTTACCCAGCAGGCTGGGCATCAATCTCAACTGGGAGAAATCTTCACTAGGAGGCACATAGGAGGCCAGGCTAAGGTGAGGAGGCTAAACACCAGGTTCTTGAAGGCCTTCTCAAACAGAGAACACTCCAGCAAGCCTATGCAAACTACTACACCATGTCCGACTGCGTCCGTCTTCCTGAACCGGTCCCAACGGCCCTCGACTGCATCTGATCTTTCTTATGCATCTATTCTCAATGCTGCGCATGCTCAATGCCCTTTTCAGGTTTCATGTTCCCTGGTTCTTCTCTCTCTCTTCACTTCACTTCGGCTCTTCTCGTGCCAATGATCCTTCTGCAAAGGCCTCTTTCGGAGCCCTTCTCGGTAAGGATTCCCCTTTTGGACCCTTTCAGGACTCCTTTTTGCTGACCGGGCGACACCGGGCGCCGGCATTCTGGGGGCATTCTTGTCCAACCACCGGAAGGGACACGGGGAGTTCCACACCAACGTGGTTGCCACAGAAGCGATGGTGGTAGGGAGTTGGGTGGCGTTGGTGTCATTTCGCAATTTGCTCATTGTTCTAGCTATTTGCAGATTGAGCCCGCTCTATTCCTTCAGTCCTGTTTCTGCACCAACAGGGAGGAACCAGGAGTCCCTGTCATACAACGCAGAGAGGGACCTTGTGGGGGTATGGCTTGTTCCACCAAAAAAGCGGCTTTCTGGCAAATTCGCAATTCCAAAATCCCAATAGCAATCCCTATCCTGAAAATCTGGTAGCCACCTCACGCCACACCTCCCTCATCTCTAGGTTCAAATCAAGGTGGGACGATCTTTTTTTTCGGTGGGGAGCATCTTTTTGCTTTTTGCCTCTCCCTCAAGCGCCAAATTTGCAATCTCTTAGCTCTCGCTTCTGCTTAATTGGCTATGCGAAGCCCTGTTGAATGCGAAGCTGGTCCCTGCCTACCCTCCCCTCCCACTACCTCTGATGCAGAGGCTTCTTCAGCGACCACCAGAGGTTGGGGAGCAGAATGGTTTCATTGACAGACTCTGGCCTGCCGACCCTACTGGGCCCCCCTGAAAGCCAACCTCCCTGGATTAATCCATGATGGATTCTGACCTGATCTCCATCATCTCTTTCACCCTCTCCCATTTGGTTCTCAAAATTCCAATCCAAATTGGAACAGTCTGGATCGGATTCTTCCTTTGCTTAGTTGGATCCGTCATTAGGCCATTCAAGATCATGTCAAGGAACCTTCCACCAGGCAGGTTTAGGCTTAGTTAGCGGAAGAGATGAATTCTCCATTTGGTAGGAGTTCAGATATCCTTCTGCAGCACAGCACTTCAGTCAGCTTGATTTTCTTTACTCCTTCTTCTACACTTTCATTTCTTTCTTGATTAAGGTACAATTAGCAGCCAAAGGGCATTATTCTTCCATTATCATGTTGGTCAGTCTCATGTGCCTCAATTCGGCCAAAACCTTCTAAATTGATCTTTTTGATGGCCTTTTTTTGTTTGGCCTCCAGTCAAGGAAAGGAAGACCTTGAGTTATCTTTTTTTGTGCTGCCTCCCTTACTTCTCGGAGTCTGCTCTGTCCCTCCTGCCCCAGACCTTAAAGTACCTTTCCTGGAAGACTGCGCCTTAGTAGCTATCCGCTACAGCCAGAGAGTGTCTGAACTTCAGGCTCTAACTTCTAGCTTTCTTTCTTTCCAGATTTCCAGTGCCTTCGTCCCAAACGGGACCTTCTTTCTTTTTCTCGAAAGTCTCTTCAATCTCAAATCATCAACCAATTCAACAAATTTTTTCCCTTTTTTCCCAAACACAAAACAAAGGAGAATACAAATTGCATTCCTTGGATTCATAGACAATTCTGATTT
The DNA here is from genome assembly GCF_019279795.1 of Protopterus annectens. Taxonomy (NCBI): domain Eukaryota; kingdom Metazoa; phylum Chordata; order Ceratodontiformes; family Protopteridae; genus Protopterus; species Protopterus annectens. Next base: position 758,200,351 of record NC_056733.1, on the reverse strand, counting down.
TATATTCACAGAACAGCTGGCAGAACAGAAGGCGATCAGATCAGCTGTCAACCTTTCTTACTAAATTCAAATCAGCTCCTTTGTCTAAAGAAAGTCACACTATCTAGGTGGATTGCTAATTGTCTTCTGGCTGCTCTTTCTTCATTTCAGGCAGCTCCCTGGCTCATTCTGGCTCCACTTACTCTAGGGCAGCTCTCCGCCAGCCTTGGGGATGTCTCCTGTCATTGGATGATATGATATCCCAGCCAGTCCTTGGAGCCCTCACTCATACCTTTATTTCTCATTATAAGGTGGATGTTGTTTCCAGGGAAGAGCATCCTTTTGGCTCTTCCAGCTGAGGAACATCCTTCCATAATGAGCTCCAAGATTTGGTAGCTGGGGGGACTCTGTTCAGGTAGCTGGGGATGAAGTCCCACAGGTTCAGATACAAATGAAGTCTGCCTACCCTAGCGTTCCATTAGGTAGGTACATTACGCTCAACCCCATCCCTCCATCCCATTTTCCCCCCCCTTTATAGAAGCGAGTTTAGGCTTTTTTCATGTACTCAGTCAGTCAGTATTATTTGGGCCAATCTGAGGAGGGTCAGAGCTAGAAAAGGGGGGTTATGGGAAGAGGAGAGGAGCTAGGGGAGGAGCCTAAGCTTTTTTTAAGCCGGCTCGGATCCGAGGTCGGATCCGATACCCACAGGTTGCATCCAAATGAAGTCACCTACTCAGATGGAACATTATGGTGAGTACATAACTTCTAATTATCAAACACATACAAAGGTGAACAGTCATTATACACCTAATGATGGTAACACTAAACCGTGTACCAAATGTAACCAGTGTGAATATATTGACACTAGGTCCGTTTTTAGACATCCTTCTGGCCAGGAGTTTGTGTTTCACACAGCCACCAATTGCCAAAGTGAACATCTTATTTATCTTGCGAGTTGTTCATCTTGTACAGCGTTTTATATAGGTAAGACCAATAGGAAATTCCGTGGGCGCATTAGGGAACATCTGTATCAAGTGCGCATCGGTTCTGAAGTCAATGCTCTGGCCAAACATATTAGACAGGCAGGTCCTGCACATGTCTTCACATTTGTAGTAGTACAGATCATTAGTCCTAATATACGAGGTGGTGACCTCGAAAATTATACTGAAGTATGTGAATTGAGATGGATCATTAGACTCAGGGCCGACAGACCACCAGGATTAAATGGCAAAACTCCTTTGAAACCCATCCTACGGAATAGGAGAGTAAGAATATTAAAGCGAAGGTCACTCTGTTATACCATCAACAAATCTGTTTTTATTTTAGTGAGATATTTGTATCCAACTTTATTGAATGTGTAATGTTTAAGCCCTGATATTATATGCACTTCTTGTTAGGTAGTACATTTTCACTCCCTTCCAGCATGTGATGTTTATATTAGAATTCACAGTTTGCTGTAGTCTAGTCTGGTATAGGGATGACTATATGATCATCTTCAGATGTGCTCAGATTTTTATTATGTCATGTTTTTATTCATATATATGTCTTAATTTTTGATTTTCAAATTTTTAGATGTATTTGTTGTTGATTCTGAACGCTCATATTTTTAATATGAAGTAGCTATTCATTAATGTATGATGTCACAAGCTGTTACCACCAATCAGCTGAAATGACACGCTATTTAAATGTTTGGAATTCTCTTCGTTTTTATAAGTCTGATAAAGCCTTTGTTGTGAAAGCACTAACTTTACAATAAATCAAGTTATAATTTTACTGTTTGGAAATTCGGTCATTATACTGTGGATTATATCTGCTGTGTGTAGCTGCTGTGGATGCGTTTTTTTGTGCTGTTTTACATTATCATTGGAGGCACAGCAGCTTTTACCTTTTGGAGGTGTCTCTACTTTTTATTGTTGATACTTAAACATTTAAAGTTTAAATCTTATCATTTTGATACTCTGCTGCTGCTTATGTAAATTTGTCAAGAGATGACAACTGCCTTTGAACCATTGACTGATCTAATTGCTCTGCTTTACTATGAAAGGCATGGCTACATTGAAAGCAGCTGTGAATCAGTGTAAGTTCTCTTCCTGTCTGCAATAAAGACAATGGAAAACAGTTTCACACCTTTGTCTTGTTTTCAGCAATACCCGACTACAAATTGCTGGGAGTGGGTAAGGGCATACAACTGATGTCAACCCCGTAAGGAATTGAAGGGTGATGCAGGACTGACTCCTATTGTACATTTCACCCTTTGATTACTGCTGACAGGGCATAAAGAGGTAGGGCTTAAAATACTAACTACCCATGATGACTGCCATTAACGATGGCCTGTCCTAACTGATTTTCTCTTTTGTAGTTAGCTGGAGCAGATGGACTGATTAGTCAAGAGGTGGCTCTTAGAATCAATTGGCAGTGGAGGCAAAGTGTTGAGGATGAAAAAAGTACCTTGTTACTCTCTCTGCCTGACAAATCAAGTTCTGTATAAATACATGTAAGGTAAACAAATGCACTTTTCATTTTTTCAACATCTTGTCTCCAACTCTGTTCGCATAAAGAAACGACTCCTAGTCTTTTACAGCTGTTTCTGCTCTTGTTCTTTAGTTGAGTCCAACTCTGTGATCTGACTTTAGAGCGCCAGTTCTGTCTGTCCAACATTGCTTTAAATTTGTATTCATTACTTCATTATTTTCACCTTTCCATTTTCACCTTTTAGCACTTCTCCTTTTCCATTCGGTCATTCCTGGGCATCAGTACCTTCTCCAGTGTTTCCTGTCTTTGCATTATGGGGTAAGAATGTTTGAGTTCTGTTTTCACCAAGACATTTTAGTGAACAGTGATAATTAGGTCTTGCATTCCATAGAATTCTCAAAAGTTTTCTCAAGTTCAAAAGCAATTTGTTTTTTGCAAACAGATTCATTTAAAGTGCAGTCCTCAGAGCCATATTGTTTTATTGGGAAACCTGTTGATTTAATTAGATGTACCTGTTTTGACCATGTTTTACTTGTTATTGTCTTAATTTTTGTTAATTTAATAGATATTTCTTGTTTAATAATCACTTTATGATGTAGGCAATCCTACATTTATATAAACGAAAACATAATTTTAGTTGCAAAAAGTTTTAGTTGCAAACATTATACGTCACTTACCTATCCAGTCACTGTCAGCTAAACATTATATAGCGCATTCATATCCTGCCTTCTTTTAAACCTCGTTCATCATCTGCATGTATCGTTCCCATGATTTCTATTTTTTTATGTAATTTGCTGCTACCCTTTTTTAAAGATCGCATTTTCAGTTGTCTTATTTATGTTAATATATTTACTACTACTAGTACAGTTGGTTTAGACTTTGATTTCCATTTCCTAGTAATTACTTTTTGGTATCCACTATAATTAGACGCAGCAAGACCTTCTATGCCAGGCAATTCTGATTCTGTATCATAGCTCAAGAAATCATTTCCTTAGTCATACCAATTTGCTCACCCCGTATTTCTGATAGTCTGCGGGGAATTTTTAAAGTCTGCCAACTCATTACACTCACAGAAAACATGCTCCCAATTATTTGCTTCTTCCCCAACACACATCCAACATTTGGTGTCTACTTGGGATGTAAAAATACCTACCTGAACACAGCCAAGCAAAGATCCTAAATCTTCTAGACTTTGTCGCATATTTGGGAGACACACCTATATTCCCCCCATTGTTTTTGTGAACTGCTTATCCAATCTGTCTTCCCAATCCAACCTCTTCTGATTAATTCTTAATTATCATGCAGTGTTTTACATGCTTTAGCAATTATTCCTTCAACAGCAGCTTCTGTTCTAGATTCTACTAAAAACTCTACCAGTGCTGGCCTTTCGCTTAGGATGGCCTTTCGCTTAGGATCCCCTTTTGCTTATACTCTGATATCAATCCGCAATCTCTAGTAGCCTGCAGTCCAAATAAATTATTGACCTCTTCTCATTCGTTATCTTTCCCTGTCTAATTATTTGCTCCCAATACCTTGGTTCTTTTGCCATTTTTCTCCAATAAATTCCAGCCACTTTTTGCTTATTGTCTGTATTCCTAATTGCAGTCATGCCTATTCGCAGAATCTCCTTTCTCCATTCCCATGTTGGCTTAGCTCTTAAAATACCTTCTGCTACTTCATGAATATAATAATCTGTGTAGTTATTATTATGGGTGGCACAGTGAATGGAAATGGACAACACAGATGCCAGGTTATGGTAAATACATAACTTCTCAATATTGCTGAACCAATTCTTGTGTGGGTACATAATTTACAGCTATTGCCTTTGATTTAGCTTCATTAATTTTGTGTCCTGAAATGTTTCACATCACTGAAAAGTCCTTTTTTGGTTTTATCAGGTATAAAATAATATCATCTGCAAATGGTCAGTTTTTTTTTTTGACTACCATATCAATTATATCCTTGAATTTCTGAGTCCCTTATTTTCTTTGCCGATTGTTCTAAATATAATGCAAATAACAAAGGGGAGAGAGGACATCCCTGCCTGGTTCCTCTGCTGAAACCTAAATTATCAGAGAGGAATTCACCTACTTTACTTTTTGCCTCTAATCCCTCCTATAGCCTCCTAGTCAACCTTATAATTTTATCAGGGAATGTAAATGCTTCCATTGCCCTGCTAATAAATTCCCAGCTTACTCCGTCAGATGCTTTCCTTGCATCAAGACCTACCATCAGCAGTGGTATTTTCTTACATTCTGCTTATGTCTGGATCATCAATGTTCTGTTAATGTCGTCAAATGTTCGTCTCCCCTCCACAAAACTTCATTGATACATATCTATCAATGTTGACATCATCTGTGCCATTCTTTTAGCCATTATAGACGTAAACACTAATTTCCAACATACTCCAGGTTATTCTAATCCACCCTTGTTCTTATTTCTGTCTCGAGCATTTTCCGTTGAAGCACTTGAAAAGGTTTCACTGGCAGTCTCTCTCTGATCTTTATTACCAGAAGTCAAAAGTCAAAGTAAACTTTGTTATTTAGGACTACACAAGTGCGGCCTAAATGAAATTCAGAGTATCATCTCACCAGCGAGTACAAAGAAAGCAAGGATAACACGAACAGTCTAACATTTCAATTTAAAAAAAAAAAAAAAAAATTCAGTACAAGACCCACAGAAGGATAAGTAAACCAATAACAACAGCAAAAACACACAAGCCCCCCCAGACAGTCAGAAGAAGAATACTGTACGTAGCATCATGACGGTGTAGGATTGCACATGTTAAGATTGTCCTTTGTTCATCTGCATCAGACAAACAGCGGGCAATTAAACACTGATGAAGCAATATATTTTCTTCTTCAAGAATAAAAAAAAGATATTGCGCACTCTCATTTCAGCTGAACTATATATTGTGAATGATTACTGACTAAATAGTCGGTGGCTGGTATCAGAATTTATAAGTCTCAGCACTGTTGGGTCGAAGCTGTTTAAGTATCTGGTGGTCCTGTAGCGGATACTCCGTTATCTCTTTACCGAAGACAGTTGTGTAAACCAGCCTTGTGCAGGGTGAGAGGAGTCATGGATTATTTTGGATGCACATTTAATGCTTCTTGCTGCGAAAAGGTCCTGGATTGATGGTAAGTTGGTAAAAAGTAATGTCTTTTGGCTTTTCCCAGTTAGGGGTTGCCACAGAGAAACTCCGGTCCACTAATGATTGGCAGTGGATTTTTACAGTGCCGAGTTGCCAGCCCTACGCCCAACCTTCAAAGAAGGCACACCCATTCACGCACGCACCTACCTGCATGTCTTTAATGTCACTCGACCATGGGGAGGACATGCAGACTCCACACAGAAGGCGCTCCAGCTGGGAATCTAATGGGAGAACCTCTTGCTGTGAGGCGACGGCGCTAACTGCTGCACCACCACGATTTGTTCGGCAACTCACACCACTCTGTGTAGCTTCTTTCTTTCTGCTGTTGTACTGTTCCCAGCCAAACTATGAAGGTAGTAGTGAGAATGCTCTCCACTACTCCTCTGTAGAATATAGTGAGAACAGTAGCTAGGAGCTTTGCTTTTATGAGCCTTCTGAGAAAGTGGATATTGTGTTCTTGTTTGACCAACTGTTCTGTGTTCGCAGTCCAAGAGAACGCCTCCAAAATGTGCACCCTTAAAAACTTTGTAGATTTGTAGAACAAGAAGCAGATTCTTCTGTTTCATAACTCAAGTGTATTTCCTCCTTAGCATAAAAAAAAGGTATGTTCTTACCATAATGTTCCATCTGCGTTTTCGATCTCTAGTCATTCTTGTCAAATGGGACTCTGTTCTAACCCCTCAGAACTGGCTCAGCTGTTATACAGCTCGCGCCAGCTAAAAAACTCTCAAGCTAAGACTAGCCATAATGCCCCTCTGTGTATTGCTCAGATCGAGTTTGTAGCCAAAGGATAGAAGAATAACGGAAGCCCTGTCTAAGGTGAAACCTAAAACCTCCCCAAACAGGTGTCCAAACCTACAGAAGCCCTTAGGAGGGGACAGGAGGGTGGGATGCCACGAATGAATGAAGATCAGCAACACAGATGGAACGTTATGGTAAGAACATAACTTCTTTATCTGATGTCAATTGTCCTTCATTCTTGATGAATGGGACAGAGTCCCCAGCTACTTTAGGTCCTGGGCAGCCCTAAGGAAGGATATTCCTAAGCACCATAGAGCCGAAGGATGGTCTTCCCCTGGAATCCATATGCAGTTTGTAATGAGTGATAAAGATATGCCGAGTGGCCCATGTTGCAGCTGCACATATTTCTCCATGGAAGCCTTTGAAAGGAAAACGGCTGAAGTGGATACAGATCTGGTGGAGTATGCTTTAAAAGGCGCAGGCAACTTGATCTCGCAATGAGGATCACTTTGCTTCTCAATCTTTGGCCTTTCTTCAAGAATAGGGGAAGAGAGGGATTGGGGGAAAGGCATAAAAGTCCCAGGGGCCAATCGTGGAGGAGTGCACTCTTGGGGACTCCCACTGTGGGTGAATTGGCGCAAAGTAGCTGCTGCATTTGTTTATTGGGGAGGCAAAAAGATCACAGTAAAGCTGGCCCCAGCGACAAAAAATTACCACCTTGGGACCGAGAGACCACTTGTGAGGCAGGAGGATGCATCTGCTCTGTTTGCCTGCTATCATGTTGGAGCTTCCCGGAATATGCATCGCTATTGGAAAGCGTTTGGAAGCAATAGTCCATTGCCATATCCTGAGAGCTTCCCGACGCAGGGGTTAGGATCTGATTCCACCTTGCTTGTTGATGTACCAGACTACTGACATGTCTGATTGAATTGCAACCGTGCCTAAAGGAAAGGCTGACTTGAAAGGCTTGCAATGCTAGAAGCACTGCCCTCAATTCTAGGACACTGATGTGCAAATTAGTCTCTTGTGGGCACCAAGTGCTTTAAACGTCTGTTCCCAGATAATGCCCCCCACCTGATCTGGGAAGCATCCGTGGTCACTACAGCGGTGGGTGGTGAAGGTGTGTCCCATAGATTTTCCTCTGACTTCATCCACCAAGTTAGATCCTTCTTGCAGTGATTTTTATCAATATCAAGAAGACATTGAATCTGTCAGTATCGACCATTGCACCGATAAGAGCCATTGAAGCAGCCTTGTGGTACCTTGTGAGGAGTATTAAAGTTATGGTGGCTGCCATGGATCCCAGAGCTTGCAGAAAGAGAAAAGTAGGAGCCTTGTTTTTGGAAATGATTAGCTGTACTTGTGACGTTAATTTTTGTAATCTGTGTAGGGGGAGAGAGGCTACACAAGAAACTGCATTGAGGTGTGCTGCTATAAATTTTAGGTCTTTTATTGGAGTCAACTGTGATTTCTCTCTGTTGGTCGTAATTCCCAAAGACTGGAAAAGGTCCAATATGAAGTCTATGGTTTGAAGCTGTAGACGCCTGGTTGGGGCAGTGAGGAGCCAGTCATCCAGGTATGGAAACCCTCTGAATCCACGTAGCCTCAAGTGAGCTTTTACTGCTGCCATGTATTTGGTGAACACAGTGGGGGCTGTGGTGAGACCGAAGGGCAGCATTCTGGAAATGACTGGCTCCCAGCCGGAAGTGGAGGAACCTTCTGGTGCATTTGTCCATCTTTATGTGGTAATATGCGTCCTGAAGGTCTATAGAGCACATCCAATCATTCTCCTCTAGAAAGGGAAGGATAGACTGAACCGTGAGTGTCTGGAATTTTGTTTGCTGAATGAAATTGTTCAGAAGGCTGAGATCTAAAGTTGGTCTCCAGTCTCGTCTTTTAAGACACTAAAAAGAATCTTGAGTTAAAATCCAGATTCTCATTGATCTGGTACTACTCAAAGGAAAGAAAAGAGCTCACGCCTCGCTATGTAGACTTAAGAAGCCAAAAAGTTTTCCCAAAAAAACTGTGCAAGCAGCAAAATATGAATATAAAATCCACTTGTTTAATATAAAAACGTGACATACAAATCACAAAAGTACATCACAGGACTAGTTTAGCGCTTTCACCCGTGTGTAATATAGGCTTCATCAGAACTAAAAGCCATTTTGGATTCTGAATCATTTAAATAAAATCCTTGGCGCCAAAAATCTAAGCATATTTAAAGCTATACATACTCTCTTTAACCACAATGTAACCAATCCAAACATAACTTGAATACCTCTAATAAATACCTTATTAAAACATCTAAGAATAGAAAAATACAAAAATTCTAAACAGTTATAAATAATGTATCTTGGAATATAATATAATACATGAGTATAGTAGAAAATGCGTAATAAAAATCTTATTGTATTGTATTGTATGTTATGAAAATGTATTCCATGGGCATGTTTCTACGTAAAAGATGTGCAGAAATGTTGACAAATAAATGCATAATTAATAAATCTAACATAATAATTCAGTCTATGCAATAGTGGCTTAATTGTAATGCTGTCGTTCAAACCTGGGGCAGTTGCAGCATCTGTGAATATTTGCTACCACATTTCTCGATATGATAAATAACCCTTCTGATCACCCCCTCCAGGGTCAGGCTTAATAATGTCAATTATAGCAAAAGTAAACCGGTGATCAGACCCATATTGTTCAATATGCCTATAAAGAGCATTTTTTTCATCGCTTTTTTTGATAGAAGAAATGTGGCCATAAATACGTTTGTTCAACTGTCTCTCGGTCTTTCCAATATAGAAAGCCGAGCAAGCCATACATAAAGCAATATATATAACAAATTTAGTTCTACAATTTTCTGGTCTGAATTTAATATACAATCGAGTAATGTTATCCAACCTAATACCTTCACTGGTGTTGATCATAAAACACCAATTACATCTGTTTTTGCGACCGCCACATCAGGTTCTTTCGTTTAAGGCTATGGAAGCTGATCGGGAAGTCGGAAGTTCTCCACCTTCTAATCATGAAATGCGCTCTCTGCAGCAACTACAAACTGAGGTTTTGGACCTCAAAAATGAAGTTAGTAAACTTACTTCATTATTTACCAACTTTATAGTGCAGCAGTCGTCCGATAAAGACTCTGATTAAATTTGTCACATGAAGTACCAGTTTTAAGTACTTTGTACATCGGACTGACCACTCTTAGCTCCAGGAGATGAGAGGGAAAGAACTGTATTGAATCGCATGCCATTTCATAGTGACGGCATTTCTAACAATTCATCTGATAATTCACCGAATATACCTAATGGTCAAGGTACATGTCGTGCAACTTCGAATTGCATTGATTTACCTTCGGATGTTTTACCAAACGAATTAAGGAACAGTAGTAGAATGGGGTTATTAGATTACACCTTTGACTTTTCTTTTGGTGATATGGATGAAGAAGCTAAGAGGACAAGCGCCAAGCCTAAGAGAAAGTTTCCACAAAAAAAACTATGCTCAAGTAGGGAAGGATTTTATAGACAAAGGTACTGAATTTACACACAAAAATTTCAGTTCAAAGAATGATGGAAATGACAATAACCACAATAAACTAAAAACATTTTTAGATAAAAATTGTGGATTTGATACAAATCAATTTCATGAGAATTCAATGGATAATTTTACATCTAAGGGTTCTTTAAAGGATATGATTTATTTGTTTGGTAAGAAATTGAATATGATTAATTCCCTGAAATTAGAAAATGCTTATCTGACTAAATGTATTAATACACACATATTGTACCCAAGGGATTAAGGTTTTTAAAATTTCCAATGGGCATTGATGTAAATGAAAATGTTATAAAGGAATTTAATATGTTTTTTGATAAATGTGGTACAGAGTATATGAGAATGGTAATTAAATTTAATGATGAAAAATTAGCTAAATGTATGCAGGAGGTTGAAAAATTAAATGAGATTATTCTAAATGATTTATTGTTTGCACAGTGGGAGAGATTATATATTAAGCAATTCAATGTGGCGGAATTTAACACTAAAAAGGCATTCGATAGGAAGAATACTAAATTATTAAGAGAGACTCAATAGTACGAAAGAGGGACAGATTATGGTTGGAGACATAATTCCAGTAATGTTAATAATAGATATGAGAATACACAATGTAGTTATGAACACAATCAAAGGTATAAACAGGATCAAACAAATTTACATTTTTGGAACAGCAGACTCTATGGCAAGACAAAGGACTGGAAATGGGGCGGAATTGGAAAAAGCCTCAAAATTATTAACAAGTGAGAAAACAAATGAACAAGTGTCAGGTAATGAATGTCTTGGATACAAGGGTTGATTCATATGACACAGACCAACACATTATAGATAAGTTTTCAGGTATTAGTAGCGTAGGTGTTACTAATAGTTATAAACATTTTAATATATTTAATTATACAGATTTAAAACTGGATACTTCACACTTTGATTTGTTTTCAAAGGGTTTGAAATATATTCCTATTGCTCAATTCAAATTAGTGGACAACATCAGCCAAATTAAACTATACACTAGAAAATTGAATTTGGCTGTTATGTTCAACAACACAAACGATAAAGAAATGAAGTGCAATAAAGACTATACTTTTTTAAAAAAGAAAAATACTTTTATGCCTGTATGCCATCCCACTATTGGTGTGTTTGAGATATCAGTAGTTAAGCAAATGTATCAGCTTAATAATACATTTAAGTGTAATAATTATCAATCTAATTTATCAGATGAAGAATTAGTTACCCTTACGAAGATTAGAAATGATCGATCTATCCGAGTTATGAAACCGGACAAAGGTGGAGGCATAGTTATTTACGATCAGTTAACCTATGCCTCCAAGATATTTGATATTTTACATTCTTCCAGTAATTATGAAATTGTATCTACAAATGAAGTTAATTTGGCCTACAGAAGAAGAAATTCTCATATTGAAGAATTTCTTATTGATAGACGTATTACTCTAGACACTTATAATTTTTTGAAGGTTGAGCATCCTGTGGCCGCTACACTAGTAGGAATTCCTAAAATTCATAAAAATATTGAAGACCCGCCCTGTAGACCAATTGTTTCAGGTAGCAGATCCAAAACCTTCCCTCTGGGGGTAGCTATTGATACAATGTTAAAACAGGTCTATGACAAAATCCCTCACTTAGCCAAGGATTCTTGGGATTTTTTGTCTCATTACCCTACATATGCATTCAAGCAAGATATTTCATTTGTTACTATAGATGTTATTGGCCTTTTCTCATGTATACCGAAAGAAAGGTTAGATGCATTTGCTAGAAGCATTAGAAAATATGCTGACCTTGATTGGGACAAGATTTGTCTAATTATTGAAATGATGAGCATAGTGTTGGAGCATAATTATATTTATTACGAAGGTGAAATATTTAGACAAAGTAAGGGTGTCGCAATGGGTGCTGCTTGCACCCCTATTTTTGCAAATATGGTAATGCTAGATTGGGAAGAATCCATCATCTTTCCAAGTGATTACTATAGGTATATAAAATACTATACACGTTATCTGGACGACCTCTATATTTTGTGGGATGGTAACAATGAGATTCTTATGGAATTTTTGGACTACTTGAACTCTAGTAGTAGTTTTTTTTAAGTTTACATCCACACAGAGTCAAGATGGACTTGCATATTTAGACACCTATGTATTCAAAGAAAACTCTGTTTTCTTCTAGAATACATAGGAAAACTAACAGCTATTTACAATATTCTAGCAACCATCCTAGATTTCTTATGAAGAACATTTTTAAGGGGCAACTAATTAGAGCTCTTAGAATGACATCTAGTTATTCCGACATGATTGGAGAAGTAGCTTATATTACTTCATTATTTAAAGATAGAGGGTATGATACAAGAATGATGTGTAATATAAGTGACCAAGTAGTCAAAGGATGGGGAATTAGATATATCCCCTTATTAGGTTTAGCGTACAATAGCCTCTACAATGTTGAAAACAACAAGACTGCCAATATTAAACCTCAGCCCCCTGATTTTAGTAGATCTTGTAATTTAGAATATGGACCATTTACCTATAAAATCAAAGAAATTTTAAACAGAAATTGGAATATTATACTAGCTGATACACATATAGCTAATATTTTAGGGCATCGACCTTGTTTTGTCAATAAAGTAGGTCCTAACATCAAGAGAGTGTTTGACAATCCTCCTATACAAACATGTACTATATACAAATGTACACGAAAGTGTGGCAGATGTAATTGGTGTTTTATGATTAACACCAGTGAAGGTATTAGGTTGGATAATGTTACTCGATTGTATATTAAATTCAGACCAGAAAATTGTAGAACTAAATTTGTTATATATATTGCTTTATGTATGGCTTGCTTGGCTTTCTATATTGGAAAGACCGAGAGACAGTTGAACAAACGTATTTATGGCCACATTTATTCTATCAAAAAAAGCTATGAAAAAAATGCTCTTTATAGGCATATTAAACAATATGGGTCTGATCACCGGTTTACTTTTACTATAATTGACATTATTAAGCCTGATCCTAGAGGGGGTGATCAGAAGGGTTATTTATCATATCGAGAAATGTGGTGGCAAATATTCACAGATGCTGCAACTGCCACAGGTTTGAATGACAGCATTACAATTAAGCCACTATTGCATAGACTGAATTATTAATTAATTATTATGTTAGATTTATTAATTTTGCATTTATTTGTCAACATTTCTGTACATCTTTTACTTAGAAACATGCCCATGGAATACATTTTCATCACATACAATATTTTTATAATACAAAAATAAGATTTTTATTACGCATTTTCTAATATACTCATGTATTATATTATATTCTAACATATATTATTTGTAACCGTTTAAAATTTTTGTATTTTTTTCTATTCTTAGATGTTTTAATAAAGTATTTATTAGAGGTATTCAAGTTATGTTTGGATTGGTTACATTGTGGTTAAAGAGAGTATGTATAGCTTTAAATATGCTTAGATTTTTGGCGCCAAGGATTTTATTTAAATGATTCAGAATCCGAAATGGCTTTTAGTTCTGTTGAAGCCTGTATTACACACTGGTGAAAGCGCTAAACTAGTCCTGTGATGTACTTTTGTGATTTGTATGTCACATTTTTATATTAAACAAGTGGATTTTATATTCATATTTTGCTGCTTGTACAGTTTTTTTGGGAAAACTTTTTGGCTTCTCAAGTCTACATAGCGAGGCGTGAGCTCTTTTCTTTCCTTTGAGTAGTTCTTTGGTTTTGCGGCTGCCACATCAGGTTCTTTGATCTGGTAGGACTTCTTGGATGACTCTCTTTTTTTTTTTTTTTTTTTTTTTTTTTTCTAGCAGCTTCTGAATCTCTAAGGCTGCTTTGTCCCTCTGACTGGATGGAATGTCAGGGACTGTCTCTTTGGGGTCTTTGGAAAGAGAGTAAAGGGAATTTGGTAGCCTCTGGTGATTCCCTGCACCCAAGCATCTGAAGTTATCAATAGCCAGGCTGTGGGATGCAGTGAAAATCTTCCCCTGACTGCTTCCAGAGGTAAGTAATCAGACCTCCATTCAGGAGTGCTGGTAGGGCTGCCCGGTGAAGGAATCTCTGGAGCCCTGATTTCGCGGACCTACTCTGCCACATGGAGGGTGCCTTCCACTTTAACTCCCCCTTCTGCCCCGAGGGGAGTATTCACCACGTCTGTCATGAAAACGCCCTTGGGACTTATTGAACCTCATTTTTCCACTCCTCTGGTTCCTAGAGTAGGATCGCTGGGGAGTAGAGAAATGAATGCCCATGGCAGAATGGTCTTTCCATCTTCTTCATGCCTGGCCAGTGTCTCTCTGACTTTAGGGCCAAACAAGGAAGATCCATCAATAGGAGCACTGACAAAGGAAAATTTGAAAGGTTCTGCTAAGTCACATGAGCATCCAGGCGTGGTGCCTTATGGCAATGTCGGAACCAGCTGCCCTAGTCATTCCTTTGTTGGCATGAGCAATGAGCCACATGAACAAGTCCGATATAGACTCCAGGATGGCAAGCTGAGAGGCAACTTTATCCTGCACCTCATCAGACACAGCTCTGGAGAGGGTATGCAGTGGCTCCTTTATCAGATTCCTTTGGAGTCTAGTAAAGTGTGCCATGAAATTCAAGGACCTAAGAGTGAAGGTCGATGATGCAAATAACTGCTTCCCAAACCTGTCCATCATCCAAGACTCTCTTAGGGGGGTGGACAGTGGAACTATTATCTGCAAGTTCCTTTTTGGTGGCCACCACATTATCTACTGCTAAACTCTTTCCTCAGTGTGGTTGGTCTTCTGGAGCTGATAAGATTTTGTTCGGCCTGAGAGGAATCTGCACTATGAAATTGGGAGCCTTCCATGCCCACTGTGTGATAAGCTTAATAAGGTCGTCTGAGGGTGGGTTCACCTAGGAAGTAGATGGGTGAGCACCGAAAGCCTGCAAGAACACAGATTCCTCTGAGGATGGGTTTGTGGACTTACCCCTCTGTTTTAAGATTTCCCCTCTGTTTTAAGATTTCCAAGATGTGTCCAAATGAGACATCTTCAGGGGGTGATCGGGGGGAACCCTCCCCTTCATCGTAGTCTGAGTCTTATGTGGCCGATTCTTTTGGAGAATCTAGATGCTTCTTCTTGCAAGTCTTCTTACAGGGTGGTTCCTCAATGGGGAATCTCTAAGGAAGATTCCAAGGAAGAGGGGCCCTGAACAGGGATATCTTCCCGTTTTGGAGCCCGCTGTCCCTACGTGAGTGATGGTGCAGCTGCGGCTAAGAAGGTACAAATATGTGACACTCTGAAGTACAAGGGGCCAGCTGAGAAGCCTGCTGAGGCTAAAGCTCTCTCCTCCATGATCTGGAAGGCAAAGGCAGGCTCACCTGAAGAGGGATGGGAGCTCAAAACCGAGAAAAACAACCTCTGAATCAGGGT
Source organism: Protopterus annectens (assembly GCF_019279795.1). Taxonomy (NCBI): domain Eukaryota; kingdom Metazoa; phylum Chordata; order Ceratodontiformes; family Protopteridae; genus Protopterus; species Protopterus annectens. The sequence goes on along the minus strand of NC_056733.1, from coordinate 758,185,028 downwards.
CATACCCTACTCCGAAGGACCACCCTTCAAAACAGGAGCTGGGGAAGAGTCTGAGACCGCCAGAGTTCCCAGAGCCAAGGATGGCCTTGAACATAAAATTCGTATCGTATTGGAGCTCTCTGAACCAACAGCTGAACTACAGTCCTGTGATTCTCTCATTTCCAGAGAGCCGAAGACATCGGAACCGATGTAGGTACCAAAGAAGGAGCTTCTGCTGGCTCTGTAGCAGCTGGAACCAGGATAATCGAAGAGCTGGGCTCCAAATCTGAGAGAGAGAGAGGTCGGAGGAAGAAATGTAGGAGTTCTGTTAGAATAGACCTTCACTCAAGAGGGAGGGAGGTCTGAGCTGGTGTGAAGACCCCTGACTGCCAAAAGCTAATCCACTAATCTCACCATGTATATCTCAGAAAGACTTCTGGTTGATCGGACTGACATCCCCGAGGGAGACTCGGACCTATCCACAAATGGTCTGGGGAGTTGACCCAAAAAGGGGTCTATAGAAGGGGAGTGTCTTGTTCTGGGAGGTACGAATGCTTCGAGCTTTAACACCGTATGCTGTGGAGCATATGGAGAAGGAACCAAGTGAGAGGTCATTGATGCCAGCACCGATGAAATTGTCCATGCCAAGGTTGTCAGGATCCGTGCAGAAACTGTCTGTACCAGGGGGCGTGACTATTGGTGCCGAAGGCTATTTCACAAGTTTTGGGACCTTACTCTCTGGTTCCAAAGAGATTGAAGGAACCAGAGATTTGGGCCTTTTGGAGTCCGGTGCCGGTGGCAAGCTCGGCACTGAATGACTTCTCTTTTTCTGTATGAATTTAGAAGACTCTGGCTTAGAGAGGGCTTCTTTGAAGGATGATTTTAGTAACCCCCTTTAAAATCCGCTTATTTCGGCACTCTGCTGCGTTTCTAGAACTAAAATCTTGGCATATCTTACAATTGGTTTCTAGATGGGGTGCACCCAAGGAATATACACATGAACGATGCCCATCAGAGTTGGGCATCTTTCTTCCACAATCTTGGCACTGCTTAAACCCAAATGTGCTTTTTTTACTTCTCCGCCATTTTAAAGAGATCAGGCACACAGACAGGCACACAGACACACTCAACACTTGTGAAGGACAGGAAAGGAAAACCTACCAAAAATGGTAGGTAAAAACACCTATAAAGATAATCGGAAAGAGAAGATACAGTCGCTGGTATCTGAGATTACCGAGAGGTAAAAGAGAAGGGGGAAAAGGAAAAATCGTGAATGATGGTAAAGAATACCATTGGGTAAAAAGGGTAGAGCTGATTTAGACGCAAACACACCACACTAAATAATGCAATAGAAAGGGGGAATAAAGGATTCTGTAATATATATAATGTATATAGATGTATAGAGCAAATTTAAAGCACTTGGATGGAGAGTATTGGCTGACGCATCTTGTTGAGTGGCAAACGAGATCTGAGGTAATGGAGAAAGAGGCATTATGGGTAGAGTCTTAACTCGAGAGTTTTTTGGTTGATGTAAGCCGTATATCGGTTGAGCCAGTTTCAAGGGGTCTGAACAGAGTCCCATTCGTCAAGAATGAATGAAGACTGACAACATCAGATATGATTTTGTCCCTCCAGGAAAGAATATTCTAAAAAAAAAAAATAGCTGTGCACAGCAGCTTGATTCTCATGCCTGCTTCTTGACATTCCCTGATCAGTAGAATAAATGTACTCCTCTTCTGCCGGGTGTACAGTGAGTAATCATTTTTTATATAAATATATACATACACACACACACACACACACACACACACACACGTCTCCCAATTTGTTGTTCTGCCATAGTTTTGTCAGAATCGACAACTTCTGCTGGTAAGATTGCATATTTACTGTTAAAGGTCTAGATTGCTTTCTCGTGGCCAGGTTTGGCACATACACACAATGTGCCCTTTCAATTTACGACAACTGCTTTGGAATACCAGTCCAGTTGCTTATTTGTTTCATAAAATGAATACAGTCTAATCTGGTGCTATCTGTGTCATTGATCACGGATGGGTGTAGGATCTGATATCGGATCCGAGCCGACACTGTGAGAGATGGCTCCTGAGCTCAAGCTCCTCCCCCTCCCAAGATCCCCTGCTACCTACAACCCTCAGATCTCTTTTGCCATGATTTCTGAGTAGACGTGCTCCCTGCTGCTCAATGCTCGTAGGTTTTAGATAAGTATTTTAGTTTATTTTTTGGGGGGGGGTTTCTCTCTCCATTGTTTGTCTTGCTTTCCTTTGTCTTAGTTTCCTCCCCTCCCATCAGCTGTTAGAGTGGTCTCTTAGCATTCCCAGGTTATCACCTTGATTTCCCAGCCTTAGGTTTCCCTTTTCTCTCGTCTGTCTTTTATCCCACCAACAAGCCCACCAGATTCAGGCATTGCTCCTTATGTGGTTTGAAGCTAGATTCTGCCGAAACCCATGAGAAGTGTGTCTACTGCCCCGGAGTGCCCCATTTGGAATTTGAATGTGAAATCTCTGCTGGGTTCAACCCCAGGGCTCTCCTAGAGCGAAGAAACAAACAAGGGTCTTGTGAAAGGGAGTCCCTCGGTCTCAGGTTCCCACTCCAAGCCTCCCTCAGATCCCAAGAGGAAGTCTTCTTCCTCTTGGGACTCTGCTGCAAAAAAGCCCAGGCTCTGGGATCATAGTTCCCTGGATCAGAGTCCAGCCTCTGGGGCTTCGGCTCCAGGGTCTTTGGGTCTGAGAGCCTCTAGTCTTCTTGTCGAATCCGGGTCCTCGAGGCTCGGAGGTCCTCGGATCTGAACCGGCCTAGACCTTCTTCGGATCTGACCCATCCCTTGGATCCAACTGCAGATCTTTTACAACCTTTGAATCTGACAGACTTGTTGAATCCTATCATTATTTGAAGACTCCCCAGCCACCACTAGGAAGTCTGATCCAAGACAGACCAGCAGGTCCTCCTGTAGAGACCGCAGGCCTTCAGCCAGGTCGGGCCATTCCTCCATATCCTCCTGGTCCACCATAAGTTTGCTCACTTCTCATCATCTGATCCATATCAGGAGATTTCTCAAAGCCCAAATCGAACTGGGCTAGTTGCCATCACCTAGCCATTTGCCCAGGGGCTCTTCACCATCCTCAAATTTCCTGTGTCCCTGTCTGACTCATCTGAGTTCAGTGCCCTAGGACCAGAGCATCCCCAGGGAGAGGCCAGATATGTCTGGTATTGCTTCCTTCTCCACACTGTCTGTGTCCCTGGCTGGTTTGGATCTGCTGCCCTCAAAATTGGAGACGCCTCGGGCCCGCGAGGTCCACGGGGGTCACCAGGATGGGGGCTGGTGTTTGCACCCTTCCCTCCCCTTGGGGCAGATATCTTTGAGGATGGCAGTGCTGTCAGGGTCCCCCCTTCCATCCCAGTCTGCTGTGTCCAGGTGGGATGGGGGGGGTTCTTCTACCCAGTCAGCCTTCTGGATGACAGGGAGGACCGTCTCCAGGTGGTTGACTGCCTCTACATTGGCTCTGGATCACCCTGCCCCATTCTACTTTTGAATGGTAAGACCTTATCATCCGTCCTGGGTCAGCCCTTCCGTGAGTGACTTCAGACAGGCATTACCCCTCATTGGGGTCCCTTCCTCTTCAGAGTTCTCCCCAGAATCCACTGTGGAGGGGCCTCCTCGGAAGGAGATGTGCAAGAGGAGGCACTTGGACCTCCTTCGAGAGTCCCTCACTGAGGACCTAGATTTAGAGGAAGGAGATGGGTCCCCCAGGCTTCCACCTGAAGAGGTGTCCTTTGAGGACATTCTTGAGATCCTTAAATGGGGTGGTTGGTCCCCCCCCATCTTCGAAGGAATCTGTGTTCCTGAAGGCCTTCGGGATGGGCCCAACTTCCTCCTGGGTGTCTCCTGCAGATGAGCTTATTGCCAGCAAGGCGTGGAAGGAGCTGGACACATTAGAACCCATCCCAAAGAATCCGGACAAATTTGAGTCCAACTAAGGATAAAACCTTTTGGAGCAAAGGTGCTCCCATCGATGCCATTGTGGTTGCCGCAGCCACTAAAAAGGAGCTTGCTGAACAAAAGTTCCATGGTCCATCCCCCGAATAGAGAGTATCGGGCAATTTGACTGTTTTGGGAAGTGCGTGTATGCCTCTGCTATGTTGACTGAGGACTACAAATTATGACACATTTCACACGGCTGCAAAGGGATTTGGTGTCAGAGTTTTCCTCTTTCCTTTCATAGTCACTGACTCCGTTGAATCTTAGTTAGTCTCTCCGAAGCGGTCTGCTCCAACGTCCCTTGCTAATGTTTGAATGAGGTTGATCTGTAATGCTGTGGAGGCCACCTCTCAAGCAGTGGGCACAGTCATTGCTTTTAGGCATCATGCCTGGCTTCGCCTTTGCAGGTTTGTGGAAAACTTCAAAGCATCCTTTACCACCTCCTCCTTTGACGAATCTACACTGTTTGGTTCCCCAGTCAAAGAAACCTTAACCTGTGGTGAGCAGGGGGGAAAGACTCTGCAGTCAGGATCAAGTTTTCTACTTCCAGTGATCCTTTTTCAAGAATCAGTGGGGTAGTAAGAAGCTCATAGCCTAGTACCAACCTACGAACCTATCAGCCCTAGGGCCTGTACAAGCCTAGCCGTAATTCCGTGGCTATTTCTTCCCACACTATTTACTTCCCTGGACCCCTGTCTAGCAGGGCGACTGACGTGATCCCCGGGGTGAATTTCTTTCTCCCATCCAATCGTCAAGGTTCTTTTTGAAGAGGGCCATAGAGGCACTCTGCTTGACATTTATGGGCAATCTATTCCAGTGCTTCTGAAGCACTGCCTAACTGTCCTGCCCTGGAGGTAGTCTGGTGGGTGGCTGTATTTCTTTATAGCGACTGGCTTGGGCATCTATTACCTTAGACCAGTGGGTGTTAAGCATCGTATCCAGGGGATACTTCATATCCTTTGTTCAGCCCCCTTCAACTCAACAGCCCCTTCCAGACATTTCACTCTGGCAGAGGGAATTGGCTCTCTGAGGTTCAAGACCTCCTTTGAAAAAGAGCCTTCCAGGAGGTCCCAACAAGAAAACAAGGGTCCAGAACTTACTCTTGCTTCTTTTTAGTGCCCAAGAAAACTGGGGACCTGCGTCCCATTCTGGACCTCAGCACTCTGAATTTGTCAGTCAAAAAGTTGAAGTTCAGGATGGTCACTGTTCAGTCCATTCTACTGCTTCTGCACAAGGATGATTGGATGTGCTCAGTGGATCTCAAGGATGCATGCTGTCACATAAAAATCAACAGCCGCTCCAAGAGATACCTGCATTTCTGGCTAGGGGCCAATCACTACCATTTCAGAGCCCTGCCCTTCAGGCTCACCTCAGCCCCCCGGGTGTTTACCAAATGTATGGCAGCGGTAGCAGCTCATCTCTGGCTGCAGGGGTTTCAGTTCTTCCCGTACCTGGACGATAGTCTCCTCATGGCTCCCACAAGGCATTAACTCGCTTGGGCCATGGATTATACTCTGTGCCTCTTTCAGGACCTAGGCATCACCATCATCCTCCCCAAATCTCATCTTGTCCCGTGCCAGAGCCTGGAATTTATCAGGTTTCTTCTGGATCAGTATCACAGACTGCATTCCTTTCCCCACGCTGAGTAGAAATTATTTGGGGACACATCAGTCGCCTTCTGGATCTGGAAAGTCCCTCATCCCTTTGATCCTGCAAGCCCTCGGGTCCACGGCAGCTGCCATTCAGTTGGTTCCTCTCACCAGATATCACATGCAAGTTCTTCAATGGACCCTTGCGATGCACTGGTTAGCTTATCCTCCATCCCATGAATATGACTGTCAGGGTCTCGTAGGTCTGCAGGCGTCACCTTGCTTTCTGGCTCCAATCTCAAGATCATCTTCTAGGCAGACCCTTTTGTCTTTCCCAGCCCCAGGCCACAGTGACCACGGATGCCTCCCTTTTGGGGTGGGGGGATTTTCAGGGAATGACTGTCCAAGATATGTGGCCCTCCTTAGAGACCAAATTGCACATGAATGTCCTGGAGATGAGAGCAGTCCTCTTCATGTTGCAAGCCTTCCAGAACTCTCTCCCTCTCGGGACCATTGCAATTCAGACAGACAAACATGGTGATGGTCTGATACATCAACAAACGGGGGGAACACTATCATATCCTTTGTGAAGGGAGGACTTGAGGGTGTTGGGAGTGGGCGATATCCTCCAGGCACTTTCTTCTTGGAATGCATATTCCCGGCAATTCCAGCATGCTGGCAGACGAGCTCAGCAGATCTATCCCGAGTCCCCACGAGTGGTCCCTGAACCAGTCCGTGGCAAATCAGATTTTCAACCATTGGGGTCACCCGTGCTGTGAACCGTTTGCCTCCCTGATCAATCACAAATGCAGCAAATACTTTGCCCTGATCCCCTACCGGGGGAGTCACCCAGGGATGCTCTAGTCCATGGTAGGCCATTGGGTCTTCTGTACGCCTATCCCCCTATGCCCTTCCCAAAGTCTTACAGAAAGCGCGTCGCCTGAAGACTCATCTCACTGTTATTGCCCCCTTCTGGCCTCTTCAGATGTGGTTTTCCCTCCTTTGGGCTTGCCTAAAATATCCACCTTGGATATTAGATCAGAGTCTGGATCTCATTTCCCATCCTTGGGGGGCTCCCTCTATCCAACCTCCAGTCTCTTCGACTGACTGCTTGGTACCTCCACTTCCAATGATTGTAAGCCAGCACTTGCTGCCTTCTCCTGTGAAGGACATTATCTTAGCCTCTCAAAAGCCTTTTACTAAAAGGTGTACTCCAGCAAATGGAATATATTTTCCTTTTGGGCTCAGCAACATAACGTAGATCCATTTTTGGCTTCTGTTCCTGACATATTGTTCCTCGTCTCTCTTTCATCAAGGGGCCAGTTTCTTGACAGTCAAGCTTCAGTTGGCCTGTGTATCCAACTTCATTTGAAAGAAAGCCCCACCTGTTCTTCCAGGCTGTGCTGGGCCTTTCTCAAAGGGTTCTTCTTGCTCAGACCTCCCTTTCAAAGATCCTTCCCCTCCATGGGATCTTTCTTTGGTGCTGCAGTCCCTGAGACAACCTCCCTTTGAGCCTGCTGCTATGTGCAATCTTAAATTCTGTCTTGGAAGACAGCCTTTTTGGTGGCTGTTACCTCTGCCAAGAGGGTTTCTGAATTTCAGGCTCTTTGCATTAAGCTCCCTTTTTATGATTTTTCATAAGGATAGGGGATCTCTTAGAACCAATCCTTCCTTCATCCCCAAGGTAGCCTCAGAGGCTAATCTTAATCGGCCACTTCAACTCCCCTGTCTTTTTTCCCCAAGTTTTCAAATAAAGGGGAGTATAAACTGCATTGTCTGGACATACATAGGCAGTTGTGTTTCTACTTTAAGCGGACAGAGAATTTTTGAAAATCGGACCAGCTTTTCTTGGCCTTTTCTCAGACTAGGAAGGGTCAGGCCATTTCTAAAGTTTCTATATCTCGTTGGATTGCTAGTTGTATAGCTCACATTTATGAGAGCAGTTGCACAGAGCTTCCCAGGCCAGTTAAAGCTCATTCCACTAGGTCAGTGGCCACATCTTCTGCCTTCTGGGCAAGAACTTCTTTGGATGATATTTGTGCTGCTCCCACTTGGTCTAACCCCCATACCTTTGTAACACATAAGTTGGACCTGGTGTCTAGGTGTAGAGCTTCCTTTGGTTCTTCTGTGCTCCAGCATGTCCTTCCTTGAGGTCCCCCAGGGGTATTGGTAGCTGGGGACTCTGACCCATCCGTGATCAATAATGACACTGATAGCACCAGATAGTTATGTACTTACTATAACTTGGAATCCAGGCTATCCAGTGTCATTATTCGTTACATTCCCCGCCCTCTTTCCCCCTCCTTTTGGTGTCTGAGGAGTTATGGAGGAAGATTTTATGGGTAACTTTTCTGTTCTCTAGGCAGTCTTCACTGCCTTCTGTTTTTCTATCCAGCAAACGCGATCTGAGGATTGTTGGTAGCAGGGGATCTAGGGAAGGGGAGGAGCTTGAGCTCAGGAGCTGTGTCTCGTAGTGCCGACTCAGATCCTATACCCATCCTGATGAATAATGAGACTGGATAGCCCAGATTCCAAGTTATAGTAAGTACATAACTCTTTTTCCCTTCCATCTTCTCTGGTACAGCAGAAAATCTCAGGTTTTCCCTACATGCTTTGTCATGTAATTCTATTATTTTTTTTTTTTTTAAATATTTCTTCTTGAGCAGTCTCTCATTCAGCTAGCCTTTCATTTCGACCTCAGAGTTTTGCAGTTTTATCACCTCATCTGAATATCTTTTTAAAGCTTCATTCGGTGTTTTCCAGTCTTTTATTTGAGTGGATATACTTCAGTGTTTCATTTATTTTAATCAGCTCTGAGTACATTTTGATTTATTTTTTCTTCTAGATTACTGGAAGCCACATCTTGCACTGATTTGTGCTGATCAGCTGTTTTTCCTCTCCTTTTGTGATTGATTTTCTTTCAAGTTACTGAAATTTACCCAAAAATACGAGTTTACTGGCTTTGTCTTCTGAGTTTGCTTGCACACTAGGAGAGCTGAAATTAAGGTATTACTCAATGTGCAGGCATCTTGGAAGTCCTTTATTATCTTTTTTTTTTTGTGCTCTGTGCAGGACCTTGCCCGATGGGTACTACCCAATCAGCATATTCATTCTTTTGAGGAGTGGGGGTTGCTGAGAGCTAGGCAAGTGCTCTACAACCCATGTGTTCCTGGCCAAGAATCCCAGTTGGCCCCCTGTTCTCTGGTGAGAATCAAGTGCTGGGGATCTGGCCAACTTGCTGGTCCTGGTGGACAGCCTACCATTTCGTTCTGGAAGTACCCCTTCCAACTCTGACAGCTCTTGCAAGCTCCACTATTGCTGTCTTCTGAGGGGAAGCATGTCTGTGGATTCTGATTTCCCCTCCTCTAAAGAGGCATGTGCATTGGGGACAGTATGTGTTCTTTAGTCTGTGACTCCAATGGATGCAGTGCCTGCTACTCTTGTAAGGTGTCAGTATTGTGGCAAGCGAGAGCTGCCTCTCTCCTGCCCAGGATGGCCAGATTACAGACACACAGACGCACAGATACACAGACACACAGACGCACACCAGTACAGTGAAAGACATCTGGTTAGGCACTGTTATATAGTCATGGAAGTTAAGAGTTAATACTTGCTTTCGTTAGGAATTTGATCCTCCAGCATAGAGTGCTGGCATCAACAAGAGCCTCTGAGCCAGATATGTGTTGGGTCTTTCCATTAAGAGCTCTGTCCTATCATTAAGGAAACCTGCGTCATGATGATTGAGGTCAAATGACAAAGTGCTTGCACACTCTAATACAAAATGAGCTTCCTGCTTAGGCACCATTAGAATCATAAATGTAAAAGGATTATGGCAGTCATTTGAGTTTCAAACCAAACACCTCCAGCATACCATGCTGGTGTTATTGCTGCTAGACCAACAAAAGCCTTTAGACAGATGGGTGTTAAGTTTTCCCTTAAGAGCGTAGTCCTGTCTGACGGGAAATGCCAGCATGGTGATTTTACACCAAATTACAAATGTAGCGTCAGTGACACCAGCAGTGATGTTACTGTAGAAAGTCTGGGACACCTTTACTGATATTTTGTTGGATTATAGGGGCTGCTCATAGATGTATGCTGCATGTGCTGAGACTGCGATGGAGTGTCAGGAGACATTAACCAAATCAAATGTGGAGCTTTGTCTTGAACTTGCCTTTGATAGTAAAGTTGATGCAGTGGATCCCCCCGCCCAGCAGGTTTCCCTTTCCAACTGATTGTCTTAATTTTGTCTCAGTAAGGACAGCCGTGCTGATTGATGCTACTTGCATGTTCCTAGGGGATGGTGGTAGTATTTTCTAGTCATTCAGTGTAATAGTTGTTCATGGAAGTGTGGACATTCCATGTTTTTGGAGTCATCATTTCTTGTTTTAACCTCATTGAGCAGTCCCACAGGACAGTGCTGTACAGTCATGAGAAGATAAGATGGCCTAAGTTTGACACTGTTTTTATCTGCTTCACCTTGGCACAGGAGGTCCTGGAGATGAATTTTCAGTTATGGTAACAGCTATTGAACTGCACCTCTGTCACAGACCCTTTTCTGAATGACACTTGTACTTCAGCTATCTGTTTGCTGGTTTGTGGCTCGAGGCTTTTGGATTAGTTTGTTCTGTCCCTGACATAATCAGATTGTAACCATTGAGTTTTCTGGGAATAATGGTACTGATAGTAGACCTCCCCCCATTATAAAGGATTTTACCATGAGGAATCTGGAGCACCAGCTGCAGCCACACAAACTGAAGAACCTTGTGGCAGGGAGGGGTAGGATGAGCAGCCATTGCAGTGTCGCTAGTTTTCTGTTTGATCATTGTTGGCCTCCTAACATTAGTTAGTTTAGCCTAAGACCTCATCTCTGGTGTGTTTACTTTAGATGGCCCCTTTTAGGAGTACAGGGCATCAGAGAGCAGACTGTTAGTCCAAGGAGTGGACCTGATCCACCAAGGATCCCATAAAATGGGTTTCAGTGAGTGCACTGTTGAGACTGCTGTGGGCATGTAGCCATTGTTAGTTTTACTGTGGAGTTAAGAACAAGCAGCTAGAAAGCATTTCTGTATCCTGATTGGATTACATGGTGATGGTCCAGTAGAAGTAGTTGGTACAGATTTTTTGCAGTGTTTTAGAGTAAGACCAATAGACTGCTTCTTTCCATCTCTGCCTCTGTAAGGTAGTATGTATTTGACATTTGTTGTCTTCATATGAACTTGGGTTTGAAAGTAATCCTGGAATCATATTTGACCTTACAAAGATGATGTTGGAAGTTACTGTTCATTTTATGGCATTAATTCATATTTGGTGCAGAGGTTCTGGGTTATGTGCTGATAGACCTAACCCTGCAGCAGTTCTGGCGTTGATTCTCACAGCCTTCATTTGCCTTTTGTGTCATTTTGAGAAGGTCACTCAATTGGGCATTGCTTCCAGGTCAGTCTTGAAAAGGATAGTCATTGTCCCCAGTAGGGCTTACCTGGTTAAACGCAAGTGTAATGCTTTGTTTTTACCGAACTAGTTTAAACAAAATTTACTATAAAATAATTTTGCCTTTATAACTGCATTGTTCTGTGTTGTGTAGGTCATTCTGCTTGTTGTACTGTTTTGAAAATGTAAAAATAAAGCATTTCCATATTTCCCGTAATCATTAATTCTTTTGTTGAAGCACTGCATTTGAATCTAGTTGTGCAACCTGCTGAACTGTGGTCATATTGTCGTCTTCTTCCTCTTGTACATGTGTATACGCAGACATATTTTCCTCTGTTGATTTTTTTAATTGTGTTTGCATATATATTAAAATACAGTGGTTATTTATCAATGTATGGCTGGTGTTTCTCTCTCCGTTTGGTTACTACATCACTGTACCTCGTCAAAAAGCAGTGACGTGAAGGGATAACTGTAGGGTTATAAATGGGAAAATGGACACTGTTTATGCTTATTTACCAGTATTTGTTTTATTTTTAAAATTTTCTGTGAACCATTTTGTTCTTGAAAATATTGTGCAAGTTTCTCCACCTTGGGACAGTTTTGCCACCAGAATTTTAGGATAGCATTGTAGTAGTGTGCTTTACATTTTATATTTCTAAAAAAAGGATATTGTATGGTAAAAGCAAGTTTGAAACAGTGGGCTGGAAATATACAACAAGCAGAAAAACCAGTCTCCGTATAGTAACAAAGTAAGTATCATCTGATGTCAATTTTCATTCTGTCCTCAACTGGTCGGTTTGGATCTGAGCCCTCAGATCTGACTCTGCCATTGTAAAAGCTCGTGGCAACCTTGAACTCTCAAGCTTCTCCCTTACCCAAAATGCACCACCCCATTACCTCAGATTTTGTTTACCGCAAAAAGACGTGGTCTGTTCTCTCGAGCTTAGGCAGTAATTTTTGTCTTCATTTACTTATAACCTATTTTAGCAAAGTTTTTTTTTTTTTTTTTTTATTGGTTAGTTTTTCTCCCTTACTTTTCCAGCAAATCTCTGTTCTTTCTCCCTTTTACTGTTTGCTGTATTTCTGGTTACTATTCGTAACCCTCACTTCTACATTTTATTGTAGTCTTCAGTACCATTGTTTGTACTTTCTTCCCTTCTTTTCTGCTTTAAAAAAAAAAAAAAAAAAATCCTCCATTAAAGTTGAAGTTCTGTTTTACTGTGGTTGTGGTTGTGCTTGGCCTTTCATTTTTTTTGTGTGATTGACAAAGAGCCCGGCTAGGTACAAAAAATGTGGAAAACGCAGTCAGAAGATCCCTATGTCTGACTCGCACACTTTGTATGTTTTTTTCCTCAGGATCTCTCCACCTCCAGGAAAATTGTGCGATCTGCCACTCATTTAATTCTAGGGCGTTGGTAGATCGCAGGAATAAACTTTTTCTAAAGGGACTTTTGCCTTCTTCCTTTGATGAATCTATATCTGGACCTTCTGAAGAAAAACCTAAAAATGCTGCTCGCTCTTCTCTGAGCACCTCTTCTGTCGTGAAAAGAACTTCTTTGGATCATACGAAGAAGCAAAAATTATTGGATCCAGCCCTTTCTTCGGATTTGTCTAAGCCAAATACAAGTCCTTGGATCAGACGGCTTCTTCATATCCGAAGTCTCTGAAAAGTAAAGCTTCACCGGATCTGATATCCACTTTACAGACTCTGCCTAGAACAATGTACTCTTCTTCAGTGGGCCAGGTACCATCAAGAGTGCCTTCCCCTTTTAAGAAAGACCAAAGTCTCCCATCGGTTCTATCCACCTGTTCATCCAGAGGTCTCACCAAAGAAGATGTAGAGAGGCTAGTGAGAAAGATCCTCTTGATGCAGAGGCAGCCTGCCCTTTCTTTGGCTTCTACCCCATTAAGTCAGGAGGCCCATGCATAGACTACTCCTCCTCTACCAATTCCTCCTTTGACTCCTGTTCAGATTTCGGTGCCTCTGATCCAAGTTGTCCTGCACAATACTTTTTGGATCAGAGGATTTTGGTATCCCCAGAGTTGAGATTTGCTCTGAGCTCTTCTGTTCAGTCAGATCCGGAGAACTATCTGAGCTGATTCTACCCCGTCTGGTCCGAGGTGCTGCAGTCGACTCAGAGGGTTTCAGAGCCAACTCTGCATCTTGGAGGCTCGGTGATGGTCAGCTTGGGTCTGAATTCAGCCTCCGGGCAGCTGTCCTCTGAGCAGTGCGGGAGTAGGGATCAGAGGATTGGCCTGTGAGAATCCTTGTCCTTATCCCTCTCCAAGATGGTCTGCCTTCAGGGTTTTGGAGAGAGCTCTGTCTGTACTTCAGACCCAGGCAATGCCTCCCCCTTTGGATCCTCTGTCTACTTCTGTTCCTCCTCTGTGCCTTGAGTCTCTGCTATCCTGTTTATAGGGACAGCTGATACCAAAGCTCCAGGGTTCCCAACAGGTTATCCCAATCTCTTCTGAAACCTCCCTTCAGTATCCCACTGAGGAGGTCCCTAAGAAGAAGACATGCAAGAGTAACCTTATCAATTCCCTTGAATCGGTCACAGAGGACACAGATTTTGATGAGGGCGAAGGGTCCCCATAGTCACCTTCTGACGATGTTTCATTTGGAGACATCCTTGAGATCCTGAAACAGAGAAGGGGCTGGAAGTCCAGCAACCCTTCTGAGCAATATATGCTACTGGAGTACCCTTCTGAGGAATATATGCTACTGGAGTATTTTGGTTCTGGCCCATGTGCTACCTGGGTGGTCCTACCCACTAATGAGCTTCTGGTGTTGGTCTCGCAGCAGACATGGAAGGAGCCTGACACAATTGAGCCTATTCCCAGGAAGCCAGGAAAGATTATGACCCCCCCCAAGTCTAGACAGTTTTGGTCAAAAGGTCCTCCTGTTGATGCCATGGTTGTGGCAGTGGCCACTAGAAAGGAACTTGATGATAGTACCTCTGTCCATCCCCCTGACAAGGAGTCACGGGTAATGGACAGGTTTGAGAAGCGTGTTTATGCTTAGACTACCTTTGGCTTAAGGTCTCTGAACTACTTGGCAGATTTTACAAGACTTCAGAGCTCTGATAAAGTAACTTTCAGGTACCCTCACAGGAAACTTGTCTAAAGAGGTGAAAGATGGTCATTTCTGAGCTGGCGGCACTGCAGCAGTGTTCCAACTAGTCCATGAAGTTTATTTCTAATGTGGTAGAAGGAACCTCAAGGGCAGTGGGTTCAGGCATGGCCATTAGGAGTCCTGCCTGGATGCATTTGTGTGATTTTGTGGCGCCTTTTAATTCTACATTTGTCAATGCTTCCTTTTGACAGCACCTCTTTTTTTGGCCCCAAGGTAAAAGTTACGTTGTGTGAGATGGATGGAAAGACCCTTTCTGCCATGAGCATACGTTTTTCCACCCCAAAGATCTTTTACAAGGACTTATTGAGGTGGTGGAAAGATGTAGCTCAAGAAATCACGAGGATCTTTCTTGGACACATGTGGAGGTCTTACTCCAGAGGCAGAGGGGGAAGTTCAAATGCTAGATGCCACCCTCTTGACAGAGGAGACCTGCAACATCAGAGGTCCAGAGAATCTTTCTTTGGCAAACTCTTCCAGCGCTCCTGAATGGAGGCCCAGTTGTCCCCCTCTGGAGGCAATGTGGGGTTATTTGTCCCTGCACCAGAGAGCCTGGCTAGAAATAACAGTCCTCTGCACCCAAGTATCTTTTGTATCCAGAGGATATACATTTCCATTTCCCCTACTTCCTTCAAATTCCAGGAAAATCCCCGATGTTCAACCAGGTCAGAGGGAAAAAGCAACCATTCAGATACAAAAGTTGCTAAACAAAAAAGTAATCTAAGAGGTTCCCCAGACCAGAAAGGATCCAGAACTTACTCAAGATCCTTTTTAGTGCTAAAGAAAACTGGGATAGGAGACCAGTTCTGGATCTCAGCAGTCTGAGCAACTTTGTTCAGAAGACAAAGTTCTGGATGGTCACGGTTCAATCCATTCTTCCATTTCTGGAGAAGGATGACTGGATATGTTTAGTAGATCCTCTAGGATGCATACTATCATATTAAAATGAGTAGACAGTCCTGAAAATTGCTACGCTTCCAGCTAGGAGTCCATCATTACCATTTCAGGGCACTGCCCTTTGATCTCACCACATCCTCCCAGGGTGTTCACTAAATGTGTGACAGTGGTAGCAGCTCACTTGAGACTGCACGTATTCTGGGTGTTTCCTTACTTAGACAACTGACTCATCTCTGCCCCGACCAGGCGTCAACTCATCACGGCAAGAGAAAAAGTAATCCAGATTTGTGCATGGTTAGGAATAACTAACTATTTCAAAAAATCACATCTTCCATAATCTCAAACCTTAGAGTTCATAGGAGCGCTGCTCAACACAAGATCATCAAAGACCTCTCTTCCTCTTTCCAGAGTTCAAACCTTAAAAGCGCAAGTTAACAAGATACTTTGCAGTACCACAGTCTCTGCTCGCCTAGTCCTACAAACACGAGGATCAGTGGTAGCAGCGATTACCCCTTGTTCCACTGGCCAGATTACACATGAGGATTCTTCAATGGATGTCGGTGTGATAAATTTTTAAGTGTTGATATTGGCACATTTTGTCAGTATGTTGGGCCAAATCAAGTCTTGATGCTTTGGGACACTACTGGGTTTCATGATTTTTGGACGTTATTGTGACTGAGCTCATCAACCAAGTATTTTTTCCTTTAACACTCATGGTGGTGAGGTTGGAACTAGACCGATTCCTGTCCTTGTTCCTTTTGTATGTATTTGTTTTAAGCAAGCTTGCAGGTGCATTATGGCCTCAAACTCCACCCGCTGTAGCCAATATTTGCCCTCTGTGTACCTGGCTGCCTGAGGTAAATACTTTTTATTTTTTAAATAAAGAAAGTTATATTATATTATGTTACTTCCCTTTTTATAGTTACTTTAAGCTGCTTGTTTTTGTTTCCTTAGTAATTCACAATGCTAGCCACCTCTGCTGTGTACATTAGAGACTGACAGATGACTCTACCAAAATTGACCAAAAAGGGAAAGTAAAATAGCAAGATAATTGCCATCTCTGATAACCACATCCAACTTGAGTAGTGTTTTAGCCATGCTAATCTTATGTAGTGTCCTCTGTTTCTTATTTTGCAGCATATATATAGCTTGGCAACTAAAAGTGAAAGCCAGAGGTATGGCAAAGGGAATTTCAGTACCCATTGTATATGTTGACAGTAGTAGTAATATTACATTTCCAAGATTCAACGTTGGGATTAAAGTTGTGGTTTAAAACATTCATAGTTTCTGGTAAGCTGAATAAAGGTAGATGGCTGTCATAATACAAGCCCTAAAGTCCTAGGGTAGACATTCAAACCTGTATTTAAACATTTATTGAATGATTCTAGTGAGTTATATTTCCTTACTTCTAATTGCAATATGCTCCATGATCTCACAATACTTTGGGTGCTAAACCTTTATCCAGTAATGGTTCTGCATTTTACTATCTGAAAGGTATAATTTGCCCCACAAGAAGTTCACCCCAATTGCAGCAACTTAATATTGAACAAAAGTTATTTCATTTTAAATAAACAAATGTTAAATAAAAAAAATAATAATTTGCCGCACAAGAAGTTCACCCCAATTGCAGCAACTTAATATTGAACAAAAGTAATTTCATTGTGAAGTGAATGATATGCTAAGCAGTGTCTACCATGTGATCAGTGATCATCGGTAGAAAATAAGTTGTGTTTTGCTAAATGTTCCTTATGTGTTGTACTGCACTCCATAATTCTTTTAGTAAATCTATTTTGAACACTTTATAATAAGGAGAAGTCACTTATTGCATATGTACAGAATGTTGTTGTTGTGTCTTTCGGCTTTTCCCGGTTAGGGGTCGCCACAGCAGAACTCCTGTCCGCTAATGATTGGCAGTAGATTTTTACATGCCGACTTGCCGGGCCTGACAGCTTTATTCAATTGTAGGTCTAATGTACATTGTAATAATTCAGTAAGACTACAACAGATCTTGTTGAAAAATTTGCCAGAGGGAGGCTTGTGATAGACGTAGCCTTTGCCTTAACAGTGCATGTATTTTTTAAATGTTGAGTTAAAACTTTTATGTACACCAAGGTGTCTCTATTCAGTCACTTCCTGTATAACGTAATTTCCCAAAGTAAAGTTACTTTGTCTGAAATGACCAGAATACATAACAGCACTCTTAGATGGAGTGATATTAATCCCATTTTATTTAACCATTCAGGCAGGTCTAACACGTGAATTGAAAGTAAATAATCCAGTGATGATATGAAGAAATGCCCCTGTTTTATTCTCATCAGCATAGTTAGAGAGCCCAAAAGTGTTGTTAATAGGCAAAAATGAGCATAAAAAGTTGAACAGAATAGGGCATGAAACGGGCTCCCTGTGGGACACTAGTAGAATTCTCACCAATTTGAAAAGTGACCCTGAGCTTTGACATGTTGACATCTATGTTTAAGCCAGCACTTAACTCGGTCAGTAATGTAAGGATTTATCTTGTGCTTTACAAGTGAGTTAATTGTTGCATGAGGGATACTATCTCAGCCTTTGATAAATCTGTAAGTATGCAACCCCAATACGAAGACCACTATCTAAGGCTTAACTAACAGCTTCACAAAATCCAGTCAGTTGGCGAAAGTTAGATCTTTGATGAACAAGTGCTAGTCCATTCGTGGATGTTTAGAAGTGATGATAAACCCCTCTCAAAACACTTGGCCGTAAGTGATTACTTATTGGATGTTTTATCATCAAAAGATCAACTGTTACGTATCGGTACAATATTTGCCAGTCTACATAAATGAAAAATAGTACTGGTCACTAGTATGTGAACTAACGAGGCTAAAGGGTATATCAGTTGGCCAAGAATATTATGGATTAAACAACTTGGTACAGAGTTAGAGCCAGTATCAATGTTCTTCGTAGTTGTGCTTAAAGCAGATTTCGCCTCATCCTCTGTGATTAATGGGCATGAAGTATGAGATTGGTCTGAAAATCAGATTTCACCAATAATTACAGTATTTAATAAAACTAAAACGGTGAAGTAGTCATTTAAAATTTCAGCGATTTCTAAAGAATTACAAATAAATGTGCCCTGATTAACATACTTGGCCTATTCTTGTTGGCCTTTTTAAACGTTAGGGTCTGCTTTCTTAGTCAGTGACTCTTTTGTTGGATGTCTTCATTTAATTTTTCGGTATCCCAAAAACATTTTTTTTTCTTTTAAGTTCGTGCACAACTCCTCTTTTTCTTACTGTTTTTTGTCCAATTAATCTAACCTTTTTGGCTATATTTAATAGCTGTGCCCATATGCTTTCTAATAACTGCCAAGTTGCTGATCATACAGATGAAGCTTCAGGGTTCCAATGTAGGTTATTAATTTCTTCAAAAACCTGTTTAGTGAAGTGATAAAATGAGTAATTCTCCCACTAACTACCAGAGATGTTGCACTGTTAAAAGAAATGCAAGACACTGACATGACAAAACCAGGTCAGATTGATCGATTGGGGTGGGGGGGGGGGGGTAGGGGTTTGTTTGTTTTTTTTGTGTTTTTTTTTCCCTAAAGAGGGAAACTGGGAAAACTGTCTCTGTGCAGAAACCTATGGGCTTCCTTTGTAAGTACTGCATCTGTACTAAGCGGTTCATGTAGCTTTCTCCACTGGTAGTGTTAATGGATGAGTTTCAACTCAACATTTTCTATTCCACAATTTCGAATTCCCCTGTCCTCCGTAGGAAACCACTGCTGCTGTTTTTTTCCCTTTACTGATAGTGATTCATTTTTTTTTCTGTCGTCGTGCAGTTGTGGAATTAGTATATGTAAGTGAAATGGGGGACTGGAGTGGTTGAGGGGCTTTGCAAAAAGGTGTTTTCATATATTTTTTTTCATTGAGATGAAACTTTCAATGTTTTTTTTTTTCCACCTGAAGCTTCATATAGCAGAGGGTCAATGAAAATTGAGGAAAACGATTCATTTTACTCGTGGCTAATGTAGATGTAGACAGTCTCTTCCCTAAACCTTAGTCTCCAAGACTCTTTGTCCAGAGAGAATTCTCCTATGCCTGAAGGAGTCAGATTTCTCTGTTTTATTGCATCAGTTGTGACATATGGTGCGGATTGTTTGTCTTGACCCAGATCAAGACATTTTTTTCTTTTAGAATGGGTGCTGCAATATCTGGGTACTTATGGACCAAATCTTCAAGGTATCCACAGTTTGTGGAGCCACCCTGATGGACTAGGTCTGGTATCCTGCAAGCTTTCTGTAACCACCTGTGTGGAAGAGAATATCTATAGGCCATCACTTTTTGTCTGTCTGACCTTTGTGTTATCTGAGGAAGCTACATGTTCTTCCTTATTTGTTTACTCTGAGGCTACATCATATTGGTGTGATTCAAGGTATTTAGACCTGCGCAGACTTTGGCTTTTTGGCTGCTTGGATCTAAAAAGAGTACATCATACTTTTTACTACTTCTGCAGGAGACTGAGCAGCCACAGATGTTAGAGATGGTGGCTGTAAGACAGGGGAGATGGACTTCCTAATAATTTAGTGAGGGAGATGAGCGACACTTTGGGAAGAAGTATTGAGGTTTTCCATGTGTGAGCTAAGCTTGGTGGATGAAAAGCAGTTGTCTTAAAATAATTCCTGCTGTAGTGAGGGATCCATTCTTGTAAGGTCAGTTGCATAAGGAATTGAAAAGGCAAAGACCTGCATTGGAATGCAAGAAGCTGGGGCCACCAAGGGAAGATGATAATGGTAACTATAATATATTAACAGTGACTGCACTAACATGCCAAATTCAAAGAACTCCTAGAGGGGGCTAGTTCTAATTTATTTATTTGTTAATTGAACATTTGTTTTATCAGGATAATCCGACTGGACAGCTGGTGTCCGTTTTCAGAGGAGTCCTGAGTTGAAAAGCTACAAGAAGTTACAGTGTGAATACATGGTTATTAAAAAAAATTAACAATTGGTAGAATGCTGACATTTTAAAAGGCAAGTCAGTTAATTGCAATACAAGTAGTAGGATAACAAGTGGTAGAATGCAGACATTTAAAAAGGCAAAACCGTTAAATGCAATACAAGCTCAATAGTACAGATATGTGATCACAGATCTTATAGTACAAGTACAATATATGTAAATAAGGTTTTCAGAGTATGCACATATTTACAAAATGTACAGTGTGTAGGTGAACCAAAAATGACAGTGAAAAGTATGCGTCAGAGGCCTCTGGGGGGGGGGGGTAACCTGCCTGCCTGCCTGCCTGCCTGCAGTGGGGCAATCGCATCAGTGCTACTGATATTTGTTGAGTGATGGCTGGGGTGCTGTTGCATTTAATCACCGAGGGAGAGAATGGAATCTGAGGAGGAAGTTGGCTCTGGAATTGTAGCGAGACAACAGGTGTATAACTGACTACAGCATACTAATATTGGCAGTTAAGAACCACCAACGATCTTCCCAAAGTGGTGGCAGGTAAATTTCACTCTGCCTACATAGTCGGAAGCTCCATTGCAGGCTACGAATTTAATGAAGAGCACAATAGGTTAGATGACCAAATAAACTACCAAGTTGCTGGGTATGTGTACCTTCAGTAGCTGATATCATATGTTCTTTCTGTGGGGAAGCTAGGACACCATAGGACACCATTCTCGGTAAAGATGCATGTTGTGTGTACATGAAGAGAAAACTTTGCAGTTATAATCCAGATTATCATTCATATCAGCAGTACAGAAACCACTGAAGTAGGATATCTTTCCATTGAAGTTTGAAAGTAAATTAGAAATTGATTGTAACCAGTTTTGCTTTTTTCCTGTTGCAGAAGCAATGATCAGCTGGACCTGTGTGCTGTTCTGTTCTTCTTTACGTAGTACCTAAGGTAACTCTAGATGTCCACGGTATAAAGCATATTCTCACAACACAGTTTTAGTATTTTCCCTAATACTTTAAAGTTTAATAGACTAGTTGAGGTTTCACTGTTGGCCATCTTGGGCATGAAAGATGGCTTAGTGTGCAAGGAAACCATGTTCTTATGAAATACCAAATAGTGAGAGCAAGCAGATATGACCTGGAGATCTGACATGAATAGTGGGAGGGGTGGTTGCAGGTCGAATTCTAAGGTATGCTGGAGTACAACCAGTTTAAGAGACCAGAGTAGGAACTGTTGATATGTGATAATTGTTGTCCTTAGACTCTTTTGGACAGTGATTGGCAACTGAAGAAGAGGAAGATGGAGCTTGACTGCCTTGTGATCACTGCATTTGCCATGATTTCATTTTCTAGAGTATTGTTTCTAAAGTTTTTGGTAGTGGTGTTGAACCCTTTTCAGATTGTGCGATATTTGGTGTAATAAAGAGCACCCAGACCCAAAAGGAAGTTAAGATGTGAATGTACGTGGTGCACTGGGATGCATAGTCTATTCTTGGAAGAGGCTGTGATGGAAGTTGCAGGAAATGAGCAAGAAATAAAATAAAGGGAAGTTAAGTCCTGAGTTGTGTTCTGCTGGGTAATGATAAAAGAAGACCTCCTTGTTTTAAGTTTTCTTGGAAGTAGAAAAACTCCACCAACTCTAATTAGATTTACTTTGAGCAGCCTGTGGCCATTCATTTCCAAGCTCTTTTTTCAGTAGAAAAGAGCTGGAGCCGTCTGGAAGGACAAGGTGTTACAGGAAAGCTGGTGTAAATGGCAAGTTTTTGCAGTGGGAATGTTCTTTGTAGTGAATACCAGGTCCATTTTTTTTCATTATCCCTGCAGCTGGAGGAGTCTGTCACGTCTAGGGATGCTGCTACAGCAGCAAGTGCCATTTAGGAGACTTGGCATGCTTGAGAAGTTTTTGTCAATGATTGTTTTCTGCTGATCTACATTTTACAAGGATAACTGGGTAACTGTTTGATATTCTGTGACTCATTAGTGCGAGTCCTGAAATAGTGAATCTTTATGATTGAAAATGTAGCCAATATGACATTTTGACTACAGGCTAGAGGACTGCCTTCCCTATCGGGGATTGATATCAAAGTATAGGCAAAGAAGAGGGGATAGGAAAATCCTAAGTGAAAGTCTTGCTCTGGTAGAGTTTTTAGTTGAATCTAGAGCAGAAGCTGCTGCTTAAAAAAAGGTTAATTAGTAGGAGATATAAAATATTGCATGATAATTGTAGGAATCAATCGGATGAGGTTAGAAAAGACTGGGAAGAGAGACTGGATAAGCAATTCACAAAGAGACAATGGGAGGACAAGAAGTATAGCTCCCGAATATGCAACAGAGTTTAGAAGATTTAGTACTTTTACTTTTACTTGGAAGTGTTTGCTTGGAGTATAAAAATACCTATGCAGACTCCAAAGAAATTTTCTTCAGGTAGATGGTAAATTTTGCAGGTGTAATAGGGATGACAGAGGTAACTGAAAACGTATGTTTTGGGGATGTAATGAGTTGGCGGACTTTAAAAATTCCCTACAGAGTACACTGTCAGAAATATTGGATGAGCAAATGGGTGTAACTAAGGAAATTTATTTATTTTTTTTCTTCTGAGCTGGACTACAAGATCTAAATTGCCTAGACATAGTAAGGCCTTGTTAAGTTTAATTCTAGTGGCTACCAAAAAACTATTTACTTGAAAATGGAACTCTTAAGGCTAAACCATATTTAAAGCAGTTAATATTATAAAATAAAAAAACTGAAAGTGAGATTTTTCCAAAATGATAGGAACAAATTCAATAGGGGAAAAATGTAATTATGGGAGCAATGCATGCAGAATAATGTTGCCTCTTTACCAAAATGGGTAATAATCCTGTGCAGGAAAGTGAGTACTGGAAAATGACAGAATGAGCATGCTGCTATAGAGTGATGTATTTTCCAAAAACTTTGTTAAATTGCTTTGCACCTGGTGGTGGAGCTGTTGAGACTTTCAGAGGAGGTGCTTGATGGGCATCCGTGACAGTGTGAGTGGTTTGCTTTTACACTAAATTTTTGGAAGTATTCTTTAATAATCATTAGGGCAAACGTGATTGTGTGTACACTTGAAGCTGTCTTGTGTGATAGGCTGAGTAGAACAGCTGGTATGTAGGTTATGAAAAAGGTAATTTGTGGTTTTATTGTTTTAAAATGGTCACTTATATGGGGCATTTTCATATGTAGCAGATTGCATCTAGAATTGTTCATCTCATTCCGAGTTCAGTGCCGTTTTATAGGGGCAGTAATTCATTTTATTAAATGAAAGGCATAAATATTAATGTTACTTAACTTTTATTCCTGACACCAAACTAGGTAGTAATTAAATGGTGTTTTGAGGATTGCTGTAATATGCAGATTCTCAGTACACTTTTATTTTTTTTGTTTTGCTTTGTTACTGGGGAAGTGTAGCTGGGCAGAGTAAGAATTGTTTGACATACACGAAAAAAATTTAGCAACCATAGCTAAGGATAGCCGTAAGGCATTCTTCAGCTATATCCATAGCCTAAAATGTAGGACCCAGACATGTGCTGAACTAGCTGTGGATGGCATCACACACACTGATCCTGCAAAAATAGCTAACCTATTAGCTGACAGTTTGGTGACCCCCCCCCCCCCGTCCTCCACAAAGCATTCCTTCTATATCTCCCTCACCTTGCATCTCCAAAGAGCAAGTCATTAATGCTCTCTCTTCAAGGCCAAAAACACAGCTTCTATGGGACTGGAAGGCATCCCAGGTTGCATTTCAAATCGTCTAAAACATGAGTTAGAAACTTCATTAGGTACTGTCTTCAACACGGCCTGAGTATTGGTTTTGTCCCTGCTGAATGGAAAACAGCAACAGTCATCCCCCTTCATAAATGGGGGAACTACATGCGGACCCATAAGGTTAACCAGCCTTATCTGTAAGGCCATGGAATGAATCATCATAGACGTTATAAATAAGGATATAGGTAATCTCAAAACCCTTGATCCAGCACAGTTTGGTTTTGTCAAAGGCAGGTCATGCCTATTAAACCTGGCAGACTTCTTTGAAGACATCACCAGAGCCATAGACTAAGGAAAATCTGAACATACAGCCTACCTTGACTTGGCTAAGGCCTTCGACACAGTCTCACATTTGAACATCAGTGAGAACGATTGATATTCAACTGCGAGATTTTGTCGTCAGATGGGTTGCTAACTGGCTAACCGAGAGATCACACTCTGAGTTGGGGACTTTACCTCAGACAACAGACCTGTCACCAGTGGGGTTCTAAAGGGGTCAGTGCTGGGCCCCTTATTGTTTGGAATATACTTCTCAGGAGTTCAGGCCAAAAGAGAGGGCCTGTGGCTGATTGGACCTAATTTGCAGTCATGAGCAAACAATCACTGAATCCCCAAACAATGTCAGTATACTTCAAGAGGGACTTGCACAAAACCAGTGATTGGTGCAAAAGACATAGACTCCAACTCCATGCAAAAAATGCATTATCGTCCCCTCCAGTAAAAATGATATCCCTGCAGAATATCATGTAAATAATACCCTAAGTAACCACTTAGTAGTGAGAGACTTGGGAAAGCAAGTTGATTGTAGCCTAAACTTTGTCTACCATGTGTCTACTTTGGTAAGGAAGGTATTCTTTGTTGCACACCTCATTAGCAAAGGCATTGCCTCAAGAACGAAATAGGTCATAACACCCTTCATCAGGCCAGTAATTGAGTACAGTGCTCCCTTTGGTATGTACCTTACCAGACACCTGCAACAACTTGAGACCCCCTCAGAGATTTCTAACCAAGAAAATTCACTGGTAAATTAAGAAAAAAGTACACAAATGTTGATGTCACAAATTAAGTCCAAACAAAACCCAAAGGCAATAAACAGGCTCTTCTTAAAACAGAACAATCTTTATTCAGTGTAAGCGCTTTTGTAATGTTAACCATTTCTTCTTCAGACACAATACATATGGAAAATACCCATCATTTATATACAAAATCATTAAAACACATCCAATCAAATTACACAGAACTCCCTACAAAATGTAAGGTAATTAAGTCAATAAATTTAAAGAAACACAAATGTATAAAAAAGCACTGACATATGCCTAGCTAATTATTTACATAATTATTTAAAAACATCATTCATAAGGGGCAACATGTAAAAACATGTAAAAAAATTATTGAAAAATATTAATATTATTATTATTAATACTAAACCCATGGTGAATCAACGCTTAAACTTTCTAGCCTTTAATACTGGCTTCAGCGGGACTATATCATTCAGTCCTGACCCCTGGTGTGCTACCAAGCGTAGAATCCACTTTAATTCTGTGGATTCAGTGTTGTTCACCATATCCCCCATCCTAGGACTTTCATACTCAACCTGAAGAACCTGAAATAAAAAACTGTATGTTTCACCATCTGAGAGTAAATGTTTGGCTATTGCACTGTAGTCCTGCCCTTTCCTTACACAATATGCATGGTCCCTAATCCTCTCTCTCTAAGCCGATTTGTTTTTCCTACATAAAATTTAAAACAAGCTTCCCAGTGGGCAATATGTACAACATTCTTGGTGTTGCAGTCAGCACTACACCTGATCTGCCAGAGATGCCTGGTGTTGAGATGTCTGAAATATCTAGACTCATCAATAAATGAGCAAAAAGTACATGCTTCGCATTTCCGTATGCCTGCATTCACATTAATAGGAGCTCTCAATATCCTAGGGGTAACATAACTGTTGCCTTAAGTTTAATTTGTTCTTATTAGAATACCTAGGTTTCATACTCACTATTTCACCAATGTCTCCATCTATGAGCAAGATATGCCAATTTTTATTTATTACTTGTTTAACTAAATTTACGTCCTGGGCAAAAGGCAAAATCACAGGGACTCTTGCACCTTCCTCTGATCTGTGGGTCACAACCCTGTGTCCTTTGGAAAAAAAAGGTTTCCCTCTCCCCTCTCTCACACTCTTGAATATGCACAGTCTAGTTCCTTTCTTGCATAGGCTCTAATTGGTAAAGGCTTCATTCAAAAACTCCAAACCCTTTTCAAAATCTATGTTCAGTGATGATGACCTTGACACCCATAATGCTTGTCCCTCCACTATGCTGTTAAACATGTGCGGTGGGTGCATACTAATACTTTCCAAACATGAAGGGTAGTAACATTCCTTCCTATGTATGCAGGTATGCAAACTTGCTCCTTCTCGAATCACTGTCACATCTAAAAAATCAATAGATAGATGCTGAACTCTGATAAGTGAACTTTAGAAATTCACTGTTCTTTTTCAAAAATTCAACAAACCGGACAAGTTGCTCATAATCGCCTTTCCAACATATAAACAGATCTACAAACCTTCTATAAAATCTAATGTTGGAATGACCCCCTACTTGTATAAATCTCCTCTCCCATTCCATCATTACAAGGTTTGCATATGAGTTGGCACAACTGGTGCCCATTGCTACCCCAGATGTTTGCCAATAATAATTTTCATCAAAAAGAAAAACATTATATTCTAATACTATTTCCAAAAGCATGCAAATAAAATCTGCTGTTTGTTCATCATAAGCAGCATGACTGAGTAGGCATGCTTTAACCATTTCCAAACCTTATTTGGAATACATGTAAAGAGATGCTACATCAAGGGTTACAAATAAATTAAACTTTTCACTTGCCTGGCCTGCTGTAAACGCATGTAAATCAACTAAAAAATGTTCAGTGTCTCAACGCAACTGGATGTTCCTGTAGAACCCTTGTATGTTCGTTATATAAAAATATAGAAATCATCTCAGTGAGCCCCCCTGCCACTGTTAGTCTGAACTTAGGCTTTAAAGGGTCTTTATGTATTTTGGGATGACCGTGCAGTTGAGGTATAACTGGATTTTCTGTAGTAAAAATAATTTAACATTTCCTTAGTTAAATGACCCAAACACATGCTTTCATAAAGATTCAACTGAATACTGTCATTAATTTTCTGGAGAACTTCTAATGTAACAGATTTATAAACATTCATATCAGAAAGCATGGTTTTCATTTCAGTGTAATAATATACTGCATCTAATATAACTGCAGGCCCACCTTTGTCAGAAGGTCGAATGACAATGTCCTTATTATTCTGTAAACTAAAAATGGGGCTAGTTCATCTTTTGTTAAATTTCCACATTTCTTAGTTTCCATATTACAAAAATTCTCATAAACATCTTTTTCGCAGGCCTGTAAAAATATTTCTACCTTAGGTGGCATAGTTGGTATAAATATACTAGGTTATTTATAAATATGTCACTATTACATTCATCTTTGTACAATTTTTTTCAAAGCCACTGTGCGTGCAAACAGACGTAATTGTATTAAAATGTCACTAAAGTCAGACTTTACCGTAGGTATAAAATTCAGACCTTTCGAAAGCAATTACAGCCCTGACTCACACAAATATCTTTTTAAAAACCCAACAGCTGACCCTGAGGTAATTTCTCAAGGGCCAAAAGGGATCAAAGCAACCTCTGCTAAGAATCTCACCCCCTCAGACAGGGATTCCCCGAGCATTGGACAGATGGAGTAAAAAAGTATACATCTCAGCTACTCTTGCTATCAGGGCATTGTATGCTTAAATATCAGCAACATATCTTGGAACTCCTTAAACAAAAATTTCTTCTTTTCCTGCTTGGGCAGACTAAAGATTTACAAGACTTAATGCATTCTGCAAGTCAAGTAACTAAACACATTTTGCACTGTGGTTTTGACGCCCTAGAAGCTTCTTGCAGGGCAGCAGTCACTGGATCTGTCATTAGAAGACATGCATGGCTTAAGGAGCAACCCGTGCCAGACCATGTCAGATCTAAATTGTTGGATGCCCCCTTGCACAAAGATAACTTATTTGACACTAAGGAAGAAAAAGCAAAATCTATGCAAACAGTTAGATTTCTTACAGGTCCAGCCCTCTAGGTTCAGTAGGCATTTTCCCTCCAAGCACTGGTCCTTTCCTGCTCTAAGTAAACAGACCCCCCCCCCCCCCCCCGACAGCAGCCCCAGGGAATGCAGAGATCCTAAGCAGTAGACTGCATCCACTTCAAAACCAGGGAGTTCTAAGCCATCCCCTTATGGTAAGAACTCAGTGACTCACTTCCTCCCGACCTTCCCTCTGCCCACCTTCACTTACCCTTAGGAGGAAAACTCTCCTTTCACTCAAGCACCTGGGCCACCATTACCAAGGACCATTGGTTTCTGAACATTGTTTCAGGGATGCAAATTCTCGTTCCACACCCTTCCAACACCAAAAGGGTTCCCAGATCTACCACCAAATCAGTGGGCAGAGGGTCAAAAGCAAATCCATTCCGTGCTCTCTTTGAGGGCAGTAGAGCTTGTTCCTACAGAACAGATAGGCCAAGGCTTCTACTGCAGACTTTTCTGGTGCCCAGAAAAAAGGGCAGCTGGCGCCCCATCCTTTCCTCTATCCATTCTAAACACCTTCCTGGTGATCCCAAAATTCAAAATGCTCACCCTCCAGTAGCTGCTACCCATGCTCTACAAGGACGCTTGGCTAGCCACCCTGGATCTAAAAGAGGCCTACCTCCACATTCTTATCAGGCAATCCTGCAGAAAATATTTCTGCTTCAGGGCAGGATCTCAACACTTTCAGTTCTCTGTGCTTCCCTTTGGCTTGTCTACTGCTCCCATAGTTTTCACAAAATGCCTGTCTCTGGCCATTGCCTTTTGCAGACAGAGATATTCAAATTTACCCCTTCTTAGATGACTGCCTTATTCAGGCAGTCAGCCAGGAAAAGCTGCTCAAGCACCTGGCCTTTTTAAAGAGCCTACTAACCTCCCTAGGGTACGCAGTCAACGAAAAGAAATCAAAACGGGTTCCCACCCAAAGGATGATATTCTTGGGAGCAAGTCTGGATACAGCATCTCAGATGGCATACCTTTCACCAGAGAAACAAATTTTCCTGTCAGCCTACTTCTCTCAACTGGTCACCAGGCCCCAGCTTTCTGCAAGGAAGATCCTGCAAGCTCTGGGGTTCATGGTATATTGCATACTCCTCATTCCATATGCCAGACTGCATATGAGGAAACTTCAGTGGTACCTAAAGAGCCTTTGGTGTCAACACTCTCAAGACCTGGAAACTCTTCTACCTATAATTCCTTGCCTCAGAAAGGAATTTCTGTGGTGGGCAACAAAATGCTCCCACAACAAGGTACTGCCCTTCTCCCTACACCTTGCCGCCCAGACCCTCACCACAGACGCATCAGACTACGCTTGGGGTGTACACCTGGATGGCCAATGGAGCCCACAGCAAATCCCCCTGCACATCAATCAAAAAGAGATGATGGTTGTCCAGCACGTCTTGATAGCTTTCAAACCCCTTCTCTCTCCTGGGGTTTTCCTGATCCAAAACAGACAACACCACTGTGATGTGGTACATCAACAAGCAGGGAGGGACGCACTCCTACCCTCTATGCAAGCTGGCCATGACCCTTTGGCTCACAGCCTCTTCCATTCAACAACACCTGTTAGCACAATGCCTACCAGGCTCTCTGAACTCCCTGGCAAACCAATTAAGCAGAAATCTTCTTGGACCCACATGAGTGGCAGCTCAACAGAAGTACCTTCACCCTAATAACTCAGAAGTGGGGAACCCCGAAGGTCGACGACTTTGCCTCCCACACCAAACATCAGCTCAGCAAATTCTGCACCAGGGAGCATCACTGCTTGGCATGGAAAGTGGAAGCCCTGTCCTTCCCCTGGGTCAACCTCTCGGTCTATGCCTTTCCTCCCCTACCTCTGATACCCAGGGTGCTGCTCAAAATAAGGGAGGAAAAATCAAGGACCATTCTTATGGCTCCAGACTGGCCCCGACAGCACTGGTACGTCTTGCTGCGCAGCTTGTCCCTGCTGCCTCCATGGCATTTTCCTCAGATTCCAAACCTCCTAAACCAGAGAGAAGGGGAATTCATGCATCCCCAATTGTAGACACTCAGTTTGGCTTACTCCCTAACCCAAAACCAATCTGCCTTCCTCAGTAAACAGGTTCTGGATGTTATCCGTGAGGCCAGACGCCCTAGCACCAGAAAGTCTTATGCAGATAAATGGAAAAGGTTCTGCACCTGGATCCAGGCTATGGGGGCCAATACGGCACAGCCCTCCATCCCTCTTATCCTGGACTACTTAGCTGACCTAATACACAGTGGTCTCTCTTTCTCCTCTATAAAAATTCTTGCCTCTGCTATTTCTGCCAATTTTCCCACTGAGCAGCCCCTTTTCTCACACTCTTTGATCGTACAGTTCCTCAAAGGGGCTAGCAACTTGAGGCCCCCCAGAAGGGCACCAATGCTAAGTTGGGACCTTAACTTTGTCTTGGAAAAGCTCACCCTGCCTCCTTTTGAACCAGTTTATTCTGAAGAGCTAAAATTTCTCTCCTGGAAGACAGCTTTCCTTCTGGCCATCACTTCAGCCAGAAGAGTCTCTGAGCTGCAAGCACTCATGGCTTTGGAACCCCTCATCATCTTCCGTGCAGACTGGGTATCCCTCAGAACTAACCCATCCTTCATGCCCAAGGTGGTGTCCAGTGTGGCTCTCAACCAATCCATTCATTTGCTCACCTTCTTTCCTATTCCCCAGAACAAGGGGGAAAGGATTCTTCACTCTCTAGATGTGCACAGACAGCTCGGATATTACCTGGACAGGACTAAATCCTTCAGAGAACGTCTGATCAGTTGCTGGTTAGCTTTGCTACAGGGGCAGATGGCAAAGCCATCTCCAAGCAAACCATTTCTGAATGGCTAGCACACTGCATCAACTTCTGCGTCAAACAGCAAGGTAAGCCTCCCCCCAAAGGGGGGGGGGGTCAGGACACACTCCACCAGAGCAGCCACCACCTCTGCAGCTTTCCTCAGAGGAGTTCCCTACCAGGGACATCCTGGAGGCTACCACCTGGACATCTGTTCACACTTTCATCAAGCATTTACCACCTGCCTCTCTTTTCAAATCCAGGGCAGGGTTTGCCTCTGCAGTCTTGCAGGGCATCCTAGCCAGCCCCTTTCTTCCTTGACTGCCTCCACCCATTTCCTCAGCTTTGAGACTCTACCCAAATGTGATGATTGCAACAGTGAAACATGAAGAACACAGTACAGTTGTGTACACTTACCATAAATGTAGATGTTCAAGTGTATTCACTGCTGCAGTCCTAGTTTCCCTCCCTCCACCCCCCTTTTTTCTTTCTACTTTTATTACCAATATTCCTTGTTATTCTCCTTTCCTTACAAGGGACATATTGGTATTTATTTTCCACTGGTTGGGTTTTTCCACCAGAACCTGGCCTCCTACTTTGTGGGCTCCTGACAGGTTAGGGCAAGAAAAACTGATATAATGGCATTGGCTGTCTTACTTTATACCACTGGCGACCTGACGTCAGTCCTCAAGCGATAGCAACCGACGCAGAAATACTAAGTCTCTGGTATTCAGGCTGGCCGAGGGCTACCCTGGCAGGGATAACTCAAATGTGATAACTGCAACACAGATTAAAGAATTTAAAAAAGCACACAAATATGAAAATCTGAATTACTAAACCATTCACTGAATGCAGCTTGGTCTTAACAACATGCAGGAAATGCACACCTTTGCCCTGAGTATGTACCTACACCATCCAACCCCTGGAATGGGCCTCATTCTGAATATCCAGCTAAAGAGAGTTTTGGCATAGCTTTCTAGACCCCTCTCACCACACTGGTTTTAGTGCCTTCTACTGTTTACTTTCCACATGAACTATTGCTTGCACAGACACACATGTGCACACACTAATTATCAGGGAAGGGTATTAGTATTTTCCAGCACTGTAACTTCCGGTCCTGCCCCTAAGGAAGTAAACTGCAACCATTGCAGATTGCCGGGCTAAGAACCTCTTGGTTATTGTTTCATTCATATTAATGAGAATATTCAGAGATTTGAGATGTATGACTAGGCTTAGAAAAGCTCTTATGGTTATTAGCCTAGTAAACGCCTGTGAACAAATGATTGTGTGTACCAAAGCAGGCTGGCAAATTATAGGTGGATGTTAATAGCTTGTCACCGTTTAGCAATAAATACCTCTTATGAATACAAGTATGTTGCCAGTTTTTAAAAGTAAATAAATATTTTTTTTCATAAAGAAAATAGTTAAAGTGGTACAGCTAACTGTTTACAGAGAAACATATTAAATTGCACATGAAATGGAAAATAATCCTTTTGGACAAATAAATAAGAAAAAAAAACACTGTAGTACAAATAAACTTTGATTAAAAGAATTCCTGAGTCCAGAGATAAACTGGGTTAGTCTCAAGGCATTTCTGAGCCCTAAGCTGAACTGGCTCAATGTCTGTGCATCACACGTAGAAACAAGGCCATAAGTTATCTTTTGGGTATGTATATCACAAACGTCAGGGTAATGCTTCATTTACTCTTCTCATTTTCTTTCTGACTGCTTTTCATGTAGTTTTTTTTTTTCCATACAGAAACCATAGATTCAGTAAAGCACCATTTACTTTTCTTACTGTAGGCTGGCTATCTCCTTAACATAATTTTTTAATTTATTTTTATGGCTTTTAGCTTTCTGTTTTAGGAATAGTCACAGGTAATGTGATTAAGGGGGGGAAGAGTTTACTTCACAATTCACGTCTGCTGTTTATTTTACATCCTATATATAATTGCTATATTTCACAGCAGAAGATGTTGCAAATTTTTGTAGTTTTTTATACAGCTTTATAAAAATGTCACGAGATCACACACCTTTTTTTATGCCACTGAAAAATACATCATTCAGGATAAGTGGCATATGTTTCATTTACCTGCTGTAGGTTTTGTAAAGTTGCAAGTACAGCTCTCGTGTCTGTTGCAGTCTGACTCAGAAAAAGTGGCAGATTTATTCCGTAACAGCTTTTAATTGTCGAATGGATGAATGAAGTGTGATGTAGGTAATTACGGAAAGAATGAAGTGTACTGTAGGGTAAGGTGGCATTCTGGGTTCTAGCCTTAAGCTTGGTAATACACTTGGAACCTGTCAATACCCGACTTGAGGGCAAAGGGTAAGGTCATGTTCTGACACGTGGAGACTTGTAATCTTTGTCATTATACTTCAAAGCATGTAGTAGCTTTCCGTTAGTAGTGGAATCTTCGTCATGGAAATGTATGTGTACTAAGTGTCTAAAAGGACAACATTAACACGACCTGTTGCACTACCGTTACCAAACTGTGCTGATGAGCTGTCTGCCATTTGACTGTGGCATAGTAAAACAGCTGTGCAAAGGATTACACTGCTGGGTGGCAAGCCCTGCATGGTGGTTCTTCACACCACACACTCACAAGCACACTTACACCTGTGGCTAATTTAGAATGTCCATTTCACCTACTGCATGTCTTTGGAATGTGGGAGGAAACTGGAGCACCCAGAGGAAACCCACACACACAGGGAGGATATAAAAGGAAGGACTGGAACACTGAGACTTGAATTCATGAACTTTGTGCATACGTTCTGCTGTTTTACAGGCCACAGTTTTCTATGTAGCAAAATAGCTTATTGAGGATGAGGATAGAGAAGGGAGCATTTCATAAGGTAAATTACTTGGGGATAGGTACGAGCATTTTGGATTAGAGAGATTATGTTCTTCGTGTTTCACTGTTGCAGTCATTACATTTGGGTAATCTGCTAGCAGGTTGCCCTCAGTCAGCCTGAATTCCAAAGTCTTGGGTCATGCGTCGGTTGCTGTCTCCTCTTCCATGATGTCAGGTCGTCAGGGGTATAAAACGAGCAGCCGACGCCATTTTCTTTAGTCTTTCTTGCCGCATGGTGCCTGAAGCAGAAGCATTTCGCAAGTGCCGATCAGCCGACTCTTGAAATATTCGAGTTTGAGTTTCAGAACTGAAGTCTTCACTAAAGCTAAGTACCCCATTGGGGAAACTTTTTTCTTGCTCCATACCGATGTCAGAAAAAGTTAATAATTGTATTACTTGTGGGAAGCAAATACCTCATAAGGATTTCCATTTATACTGTATTCCTTGCCTAGGCCCTGATCACAATGTGCTTGGCTGTCGGTTTTGTGGTAGATTTTAACCAGCGCACTATTAAGCGTTGGTATATTTTTGCCTCAAAGTATTTTGGAAACAGATTTAACTACCCAGAAATATCGTCAGATAGCAATCTGACTACCGGAGTACATAAAAAAATGCAAAGAAAAGGACAGACACAGACAGTCGAGGTCCAAAACCGATGACAAAGCTTCTCCTAAGCCAGTCGCCAGTTCTCCGGTACTCAGTGAGGCACTTTCGCAGCCCCAGATACCCACTACTTTCGAGTCGCAGGCCC
The DNA here is from genome assembly GCF_019279795.1 of Protopterus annectens. Lineage (NCBI taxonomy): Eukaryota > Metazoa > Chordata > Ceratodontiformes > Protopteridae > Protopterus > Protopterus annectens. The sequence continues at coordinate 758,150,739 of NC_056733.1, read as the reverse complement.
CTACCGAGACCCATGTGAAGTCCGGCACGCCGCAAGATACTCAAAGTATTGGACCCACGGATGTTTCTCCCTCAGATTGGTTCGGAGCCGTTGAGCAGGCACTGGCTTCTGATGGTGTATTCAGGCCTCAACATTTTTATATCAAACCGACGACAGCTGCAAAACCAAAGACAAAAGCAACTTCTAAAACTAAAAAACTGACGCATGAGCCACGTGCACAGGCCGCTATGCCTAAAAAACAGATGATCAAAATTGTTGAAGACCTTATTACCTTGACCAGGGGTTTCCATCCCCCTCCTGATAAGAGGCCTAGGCAAGACACTGATTATGAATCTTCAGATCAGGTTTTTATTTCTTCTGATCAGGAATTATCTGTACCTCCCTATGAGGATTCTGATGCAGAGGAGTCTATACCATCTGCATCACCTCCTGAGGATTATTCATTTGGAGAAACCTTGCATAGTTTGAGGGAGCATTTTCACTGGGAGAGTCAAGATTTCTCAGAATCAAAGAGGCTCAGGGATTTCCTTCTTCCCCCTCAGCACAGGCCTTTAGCCATACCCCCTGTTTTAGACATTGTGGATGATGTGTTTTCGGAGTCAAGCTTGACACCTGACTCCTTACCTCTGGCTCCCAGCAAGCCTGAATGATATACAGGGTCCCTGACTCGCACAAATTTTTATTTAGAAAACCTGCTGCTGATCCTGAAACTATTTCACAGGGTCCAAAGGGAGTTAAGGCCTCAACAGCAAAAAATCCTACCCCCTCTGACAGAGATTCAAGGGCACTGGATAGATGGGGAAAAAAGGTTTATACATCTGCAACCTTGGCAATTAGGGCCTTTAAACTGCCAGTTTCATATGCTCAGGTATCAACAACATGTTATGGGATTGCTGAAACAGAAAATGGTGTTGATTTCTGAATGTGCAGAAAATAAAGTATTTCAGGAATTTTTGCATGCAGCTGAACAGGTTGGAAAGCATACTTTGCAATGCGGTTTTGATTCCTTAGAGGCCTCCTGCAGGGCCGCAGTTACTGGATCTGAGATTAAGAGGCATGCCTAGCCAAAAGAGCAAAATTTGCCTGATCATGTTAAAGCTAAATTACTGGATGCACCTTTACAGCATGATACTCTGTTTGGTATTCAGGCAGAAGTGGTTTTAAAGAAAATGGAAGACAAAGCTAAGTCTATGCAAACTGTAAAAGAGTTCTTACAAGTGCAGCCACCAAGATTCAGTAGACACTGGCTAAAATAAAATTGGTCTTTTCCTGTGTCTGACAGAGCTGAAAGGGGCAAATCCACGCACCCTAAGGGTTCCAGATACCAGGCACAAGATTCTTAAAGGTCAAAGCAATGGGGCGCTTCTACCTCCACATCTGGAGGAGATAAAGCGCAAACCTACAGAAAACAGTCCCAATGACTTCCCTCTGCCTTCACCAAGCACTTACCTTTTGGCAGCACCCTTAGGGGGAAAATTAGCACTTTTTGCTCAAAATTGGCAATTTAATAACCCAGGACCAAGTGAGTGCTAAACATAGTATCACAGGGATACAGATTCCATTTCCATACTCTGCCAATGGCAAACGGTTGGCCAGATCTGCCAAAAAAATCAATGAGCAGAGGCACAGAAACAGGTTACGTCCCTCATGGATATGGGGGCCATTCAGCCAGTACCAGAACAGGAAAAAGGACAAGGTTTTTACTTGACTGTTCTTGGTGCCCAGAAAGGACAAGGCCTGGCGGCCAATACTGGATTTATCAATTTTGAACACATACCTGGACATTCCAAAATTCAAAATGCTGACTTTGCAGCAGCTTCAGCCCATGCTGGGCAAGAATGCTTGGCTGGTGACATTAGACCTAAAAGAGACATACCTGCATGTCCCAATAAGGCAATCGTGCAGAAGATACCTCAGATTCAAGGCTGGCTTAATGCATTACCAATTCTCTGCACTGCCCTTTGGCTTATCTACTGCGCCCAGGTTCTTTACAAAGTGCCTGGCACCAGTAATTGCTTTTTGCAGATAGAGGTATACAAATATATCCTTACTTGGACGACTGTCTCATTCAAGCAGAGAACAAGGACATTCTTCAACACCTGGCGTTTGTGAAAAGGTTTCTAACATGCCTAGGGTACACAATAAACAAAAATAAATCACAACTGGTACCCTCTCAAAAGATAACATTCCTGCGTGCAAGCTTGAATACAACTGCCCAGTTGGCTTACCTCACGCCAGACAAACAAAGGCAACTGACTACTTACTTCAAACTGATGGCAACAAAAACCCAGTTATCTGCAAGACAAACTCTGCAGGCTTTGGGCTTCATGGCATCCTGCATCCTACTGATTCCATATGCAAGACTGCATATGAGGAAACGTCAATGGTACCTAAAAAGTTTATGGAGTCAACATTGTCACAGTCTGGAAACAATGATTCATCTCGCTCCCTGCCTACAACAGGAGTTTCTATGGTGGGCAAAGGCATGTCACCAAATCGTGGGACGGCCCTTCACTCTACCCCCTGCCAGCCAAACCTTAACAATCGCATCAGATTATGCCTGGGGGCCCACATGGCAGGAAGATGCATTTAGGGCATATGGACCCCAAAACAAATGCACCTACATATCAACCAAAAAGAGATGCTAGCTGTTCAGAATGCCCTGATAGCTTTCAAGGACTTGCTTCATCCAGGACAACTACTGATAAAGACGGACAACACCACGGGTATGTGGTATATAAACAAGCATGGGGGCACGCACTCCTACCCTCTTTGCAGATTAGCCATGGCACTGTGGGATACAGCTTTGACTTACAAAATACATCTTCAAGCTCAATTCCTGCCAGGAAAACAAAATACTGTGGCAGACGATTTAAGCAGAAACCTTATAGACCCTCACGAGTGGAAACTAGATCCACAAGTCTTCAGCATGATAACAAAGAAATGGAGGAGCCCGGACATAGATCTGTTTGCCTCTCCTCAAAATTATCAATTGAAAAGATTCTGCACAAGGACTTATCACAGACAAGCATGGAAAGTGGACGCCCTATCCTTCAGTTGGAAAAACCTATCAGTTTACGCTTTTCCTCCTCTGCCTCTTCTTCCCAAGGTCCTACTAAAAGTCAGACGAGACACCAAAGATGATACTAATTGCCCCGGACTGGCCCCGCCAATACTGATACCCAGTCCTAAGGAACTTGTCTCAATACCCAGCTTGGAACTTACCTCAGAGACCTTAACCACTGTCCCAGCAAAACAATCAGATCCTGCACAATCAACTCCATACACTGAACCTGGCAGCATGGCTGATCATGTAGTTATACAAAACAACACCTCTCAGTAAAGCTGTGATGGATGTCATTTTGGCAGCCAGAAGGCCTAGTACTAGAAAATCTTATGCTGATAAATGGAAGAGATTCTGTGCTTAGAATCAAGCACAAGGAACTGATACAGCAGAACCAAATATTCCTCGGATATTACAATACTTGACTGAGATGCTTGACAAAGGCCTATCTTTCTCATCAATTAAAATCCATGCCTCTGCCATTTCGGCTCATTACAATACAGAGCCACCAATCTTTTCTCATCCTTTACTAAAGCAGTATCTTAGAGGAGCCAAACATTTAAGGCCTCCTAGAAGATCACAGATACCTGCATGGGACCTCAATTATGTGTTGGAAAAGCTCACCCTGCCTCCATTTGAACCAGCTGCTACTACTGATATAAAGTTTTTATCATGGAAAACAGCTCTGCTACTAGCAATTACTTCAGCAAGAAGAGTCTCAGAGCTACAGGCCCTCATGGCTGTGGAGCCTTTTATCATATTTTACACAGACAGGGTGTCTCTGAGGACAAATTCTTCATTTATGCCTAAGGCGGTTTCCAGTGTGGCTCTTAACCAAACTATTCATCTGCCACCCTTTTATCCAAATCCACAGAACAAGGGGGAAAGAATTTTGCATTCCTTGGATGTACACAGACAGCGAAGATTCTACTTGAGCAGGACTAAAGCTCTAAGAAAAACTGAGCAATTGCTAGTGACATATGCTGCAGGATCAGAAGGAAAGGCTATTTCAAAGCAGACTATTTCAAAGTGAATAAGCCACTGCATTCGTTTCTGCTGCTTACACCATGGCAAACCTGTGCCCAAGGGCATTAGGTCTCATTCCACCAGAGTTGCAGCTACTTCAGCAGCCTTTCTCAGAGGAGTACCAACCAAAGAAATTCTAGAGGCTGCTGCCTGGAGTTCTGTTCACACCTTTACAAAGCATCATCATTTGCCTCTCTACTCTAAGGCCAGGGCAGGCTTTGCCACTGCAGTTCTGCAGGGCCTTATAGCCACACCTAATGCTGTTTAGCACCAGCCTCCCATCCATGGCTTTGGGATTCTACCCAAATGTAATGACTGCAACAGTGAAACACGAAGAACATAGTACAGTTGTGTACACTTACCATAAATGTGGATGTTCAAGTATATTCACTGTTGCAGTCCAGGTTACCTGCCCGTCACCCCCCTTTCATTCTGGAGTTTCTTTCCTTCTCTATCTTCTAAAACCTACGTGGTGTATTTGCTTGTAGATGAAGGCAAAGTTTGTATTAATGCCTGTATATATAGTTTTTATATATATTTGCTACCTTTTTGGGGGCACCTGACATCTGTTGCAAGAAAAACTAAAGAAAATGGCATCTGCTGCTTGTTTTATACCCCTGACGACCTGACGTCATGGAAGAGGAGACAGCAACTGATGCAGGACCCAAGACTTTGGAATTCAGGCCGACTGAGGGCAACCTGCTAGCAAATTACCCAAATGTAATGACTGCAACAGTGAATACACTCTAACATCTACATTTATGGTAAGTGTACACAAGTGTACTTTTTTCTCTTCTGTCAGGTGGAGATGCTGTTTATAATGTGGTGTATCTCTGTCCATATACTAAAACAGTAGTGGCGGGCTAACACAAATTGTGTGTGCGGCACACTCAGGATTTTGCAAATGTTGAGGCTTATGAACAAGTGAAACAAAAGCTGCTGTGAATAGTTGCAATTCTGTCTTCATATTTTTGATGAATGTAACCTAAGAACTTTAGTAAGATACAAACCAGATGACTTGGTCAGGGGAGCATTAAGTTTGCTTTGGTTTATGAGTAGTGTGGAGAAGCTTTTTTTTTTTTTTTTTTTTTTTTTTTGTTTTCCTCCCCTTGGAGCAAAATTTTTGTGTATTTAATGAAATTAGCGTTGTACTTTTGCTATATCCTAACAGATGTTTATATTTCAGATGTTCTGATGTCTTGAAAAAGTGTTCAGAAGTGTATTAGTTTGACTTTCTGGATCTGTCATATTCCTGTTGGTAGGAGATCTGTTTTGTGTCCCATGTCTAGTTAGCGACATGTACAATTTGGACTTGAATTTAGTGCATTGACTTATCAGGATCTTTTAGATAAGGACTGTATCAGAAGTGAAAATAGTGGAACAGGTGATAACTTTTACATGATTCATTTGTAGTCTCATTGGTTGTGGTGCTGCTATAAATTTGTGTAGTCTAGCACAGTGATGACGAACCTATGACATGCGTCTCAAAGGTGACACACCAGCATTCACCAACTCCCGAGTTACCAATGAAACTGAATGAAAAAATAGAAGAAATCATGTGACCCTACACTTATCTATTAAAACTCTGCAACAAAAAAGCCATTCATTGATGTTAAACAAAATCAAATGCAGTGTGTTCCATATATTTTCAGTTCAATTCAAAATTACTACTAAAAGTAGGGTAATGTTTTGGTGAACTGTTTTAAGCCCAATTATCAATGTGCATATCATTTTCTCTATTGTAAATCACTGATTTTTCTTTTACCTTTATAATACATAGCAGGACACATGATTGGACTGTATTTGAATATGTAAAAAACAGTTTCTTTTGTTCGTGTGGGGTGGGGGTGGGGTGCCAGCTGAGTCAAGATAAGCATTTTCCAAATTTTTGACACGCCGAATCCAAAAGGTTTGCCATCACTGGTCTAGCAGGTATCTCCATGTTTCTGTGTTTTTCATACCCAAAAGGCTTGCCAAAGTTCCTTCTGTTCTGCCTTTGTTGGTGCCATAGTATTGGAGAAAGTACAAAGTAAATACATTTGTTGCACTCCCTTGAGTTTAACAGAATTGAAAGAAAATAAAAATTTTATTAAGTGTGATGTTTCAAACCATGCACATTTATGAAGCAATGTGATAAACAACTGCAGTGGTAATAGGGCTGGAATACATAAATCTTTAGACCCACATGACTAAGTCAGTCACTTCTGGGAGGTAGAACTGACTCAGTGAAATTCGTCATTTAGAAGTAATCAGAAGGGGAATTGTTTGTAATTTTGAGAATGAAAAGACAAGTTGAATTGTTGTATAATGTTAACCTGATTTGATTTTTCTCCCTCTACTTGTCTCTTTCTCTCTCTCCCTTTAGAGAGGGTTTTGAATATTAAATCAAGGAATTGTGCACATGTCCAGTTTGTATTCAAACTATTAAGTGAAGTAAACCTGAAAGAGGAAGGTTGTTTGCGAAGCATCAGTTTTTTGAACTGAGAGTTGTACTGTAAGGTGATAGAACTGAAATGTTGTACTGTAAGGTGATGTAAATGACACTCTAGTGTAACCCTAGTAAAACGTGTCTCCTTCTGTCATTTCAGGAGCTGCCTGCTTCCTTGGTGATGGCTTGTTTGGCTGCAGGGTAATTCCTTGACTTCCTAGAACTGTCCGACTGACTGCTGTAATTGGAGGATTGCAGACTGAACATGCTGACTTCAAACCTGGGTCTGTCCCTGTTATGAACTTCTGATGGAAAGAATAGAATATTAAGTGAAACGGAACGTGACATTTTAGGGGGTGTGTTTTGATTTACAATGGCTGCTGTACCAAGTCAATGGGAGGTACAAGTGGAGACCAGCACAGGCAGCAGTGCTCTTCCTAGCAATTCTGAAACAACTGCTGTCAGTCACCACACCAAAACCAATTCTTTTGCATCTGAAAATGGTGATATCAATAGTAAGTTATCCTAAAGAAGCATGCATTTACTTTTCTTTGACTAAAATTACTGAAAAGAAAATGTGGTATAAATATATGAAAAAAATGTAGATGTTTGTATTTCACTGTTGCAGTCATCACTTGAGGAGTTATCCCTGCTGTGGTAACCCTCAGCCGGCCCGAATACCAGAGTCAATGTTTTTGTGCGCTGGCTGCTGTCGCCTTTAGTCGCCTGTAGTCCTGATGTCAGGTCATCAGTACTATAAAGCAAGGCAGCTGACGTCATTACATCAGTCTTTCTTGCCGTGAAGCCCGTAGCAGAAGCAGTTTGCATGAGTGCCGGTCAGTCGCTACTAGAAGTCAAACTTCAGCAGAAAACGTCTAAAGCGAAGTACCCCATTGGGGACCCTTTTTCTTCTCTAATCGGTGTCCGAAAAAGTTAACAATTGTCTTGCCTGTGGAAAGCAGATCCCACATCGAAACTTTCATTCCTACTGCATTACTTGTTTAGGCCCAGACTACGACGTCCCTCGTCGGTTCTGTGCCTTCTTTAATGCGAGAGCCATTCACCGTAGAGCTCTTTTTGTAGACAATTATTTTCATATTCTGTCTTCGAATTCCGATTTGGCGTCCGTCAGCAAACAATCCGTGATATTCCAAAAAGTAAAGATAGAGACAGGCCACACAAGGCTAAGCCTTCCAACGATGCTACCGCTAAGCAAGTCGTCAGTTCTCTGGAATTCAGTGAGGCGCTTTCGCAGCCCCTGATGCTCGACTCGCTTTCTATATATGCCTCTGCCAAGACCCTTTCTTAGTCCGATGTACCGCAGAAATCCACTTCGTCTTCTGAGCCTTTGGCGCTGTCTGTCTTGGCTGGGTCTGGAGCCACGACGTAGGCACTGGCTTCTGAGGAGACCGTTCGCACTAACGATTCTAGACAAAAAAAAATCTTCTTTTCCGACTACAGTTTCTCAGAGACCGACAGATTCTCTCAGGCCTTGAAGCCAGGCCACTCCTAGGAAATCTGCTTTTAGCCACCATCTTGCTACTGCTCCCCCACCACAAACTGAAGTGGTTAAAATGGCGGAGGATCTCATCTCCCTTAGCCGAGGTACTCAAGCTCCCACCCCAAAAAGAAAAAGGCTTCCTTCTCTAGAAGTTATGACAGACCAAGAGTCTGAGGAATCTGATTATTCTGCCTTTGAAGAAGAACGGCCCTTAACTGTTTGAGGATTCAGATGCAGAGGAATCCATCCCCTCTGCCTCCCCTCCCGAGGACCTTTCCTTCGGGGAAGCCCTCCACTCTCTCAAGGAGCATTTTCAGTGGGAATATCAGGACTACCCACAGTCAAAGAAATGACTTAAGAGAGTTTCTGGACCTGGACCAGCACAAACCCCTGGCCATCCCTCCTTTTCTAGAAGTGGTGGATGATGTTTAACTTGAATCCAGCTTAGCCCCTGATGCCCTGCTTCCTGCTCCAGCTAAACCTGACCGGTACTGCGAGTACCGGATTCTCACAAATACCTGTACAGGAACCCTGCTGCAGACCCAGAGGTCATTACACAGGGACCCAAAGGAGCTAAGACTAGTTCTGCCAAAAATCATCTTCCTTCTGACAAAGACTGCAGTGCTCTGGACAGATGAGGTAAGAAAATATACCTCTGCAACCTTAGCTATCAGAGCACTCAATTGTCCGTTCCATATGTTAAAATATCAACAACACACACTGGAACAAATAAAGCAGAAGATTGCTACCTCTCCTGATGGTGCCAACTCAAAAGAGCTGGCAGAATTACTTCACTGTGCTGGTGAAGTGGCCAAGCTCTCACTACAATGTGGATATGACTCTCTAGAAGCCTCTAGCAGGGCAGCAGTGAAATGGATCTGTTATTAGAAGACATTCATGGCTGAAGGAACAACCTCTCCCTGATCATGTCATGTCAAAACGTATTGATGCACCCCTAGATGAGGAACGCCTGTTTGGGGAAAAAGCAGAAGAGGTGCTTAAAAAGATGGAAGGCAAAGCAAAATCTATGTAAAAAGTAAAAGATTTCTTTCAAGTTCAACCACCCAGATTCAGCAGAAACTTCCCCTCTAAGCACTGGGCCTTCCCTGCACCCAGCAGACAGGGCCAAAATAAGCCCCGCAGGGACAGGACAGCCAGGCCCCTATTCCAGGGCCAGCAAAGAAGCAAACAATGGACCACTTCCACCTCTAAGGCAGGGAGTTCTAAGCCAAGCTTCTATGGTAAACCCTCACAGTGACTCTCCCTCCCCCCTCTGCCCTCATCTAAAACTAGGAGGAAGACCCACCCTCTTCAAGGACAATTGGGTCTCTAACCAAGGACCATGGGTATTAAAAATAATTTCTCAGGGATACAGATTCTCCTTGTGTGAACTCCCAATTCCATGAGGGTACCCAGACCTCCCCCCTAACCAGTGGGCAGAGGCATTGAAACAGGTAAAAAGACTTGTATCCCAGGGGGCAGTAGAATCTGTCACTCTGGATCAGATAGGAAAAGGTTTTTACTCCAGACTTTTCCTTCTTCCCAGAAAAGAGGGCACTTGGTGCCCCATCCTGAATCTATCCAAACTGAACACCTCCTTGGTGGTCCCCAGGTTCAAAATGCTAACCTTGCAGCAGCTCCTGCCAATGCTCACACAAAATGCCTGGCTGGTGGCACTAGACCTAAAAGATGCCTACCTCCACATCCCCATCCTGGAATCATGCAGAAAATTCCTGCACTTCAGCAAAGGCTATTGGCACTTTCAGTTCTCTGCACTGCCCTTTGGCTTATCTACTGCTCCCAGAGTATTCACCAAATGCTTGGCCCCGGCTGTAGCATTCTGCAGGCAGAGAAATATACAGATTTACCCTTACCTGGATGACTGCCTCATTCAGGCGAACAGCAAAGAAAAGTTGCTCCAGGATCTTCTCTTTGTCAAAAAACTCCTAACTTCCCTAGGGTTCACCATCAACAAGAAAAAAATCAAAGCAAAACCCTACCAGGAAAATTGTTTTCCTGGGAGCTGTGCTAGATGCAGAAACCCTAATGGCCTTCCTATCCCCAGAAAAGCAGAGCTTCCTGCCTCTCTACATCACCCAGCTGGATTTCAGAAGTCACCTCACTGCGAGGAAGGTCCTACAAGCCCTGGGATTCATGGCATCCTGCAACCTTCACATCCCTCTCGCCAGGCTGCACATGAGAAAGCTTCAGTGGTACTTAAAGAACCTTTGGTGTCAGCACTCTCAGTCCCTAGAGTCCATTCTCCCACTGATTCCTTGCATAAGGGACGAATTTCTCTGGTGGGCAGAGGCCTGTGCCATGAACAAGGGTCTTCCCTTCATCCTCCGCCCTTCTGGCCAGACCACCACCACTGATGCCTCAGACATAGCTTGGGGTGCTCACCTAGCGCGCAGGTGTACCCAAGGGCTTTGGAATGCCCAGCCACTTCGCTTGCACATTAACCAGAAAGAAATGATGGCAGAACAAAATGCTATAACTTTCTTCCAACCCCATCTCAGGCCAGGGGTCCTTCTTATAAAAACAGACAACACCACAGTAATGTAGTACATCTTACACCCTGTTCAGGTTAGCCATAGGGCTTACAGCCACCTCCATGGGGGCTACACCTGATTGCCCAATACTTACCAGGGATCAGCAACACACTGGTAGACCACCTAAGCAGAAACTTACTGGACCCCCACAAATGGCAGAGCCACAGAGAAATCTGTCTGCAAATCACCCAGGAGTGGGAGACCCCAGAAGTGGACCTCTTTGTCTTGCACTTCAACCACCAGCTGCAGAAGTGTTGTCCCAGGGAGTATCACCTCGGAGCATGGAAGGTGGATGCCTTGACCTTCCCCTGGAGCTCCCTCTTTGTGTATGCATACCCTCCTTATTCCCAAGGTTCTGATCGAAATAAGAGAGGACAGACCAAAGGCCATCCTCATCGCTCTAGATTAGCCCAGACAGCATTGGTACCCTTTACTACGCAGTCTGACCTTTAGCCCCCAAAGCTGCTTCCCCTAAGGTCAGACCTCCTGACCCAGGAGAAGGGTGAAGGTAACTCCACCCGGACCTATAGACTCTCAAACTTTCAGCATGGCTCATACACTAAAAACTAGCAAGATGTCACTGTTAAGCAAACAGGTCCTGGACATCATCACAGAGGCCAAAAGGGCCCAGCACAAGAAAATCTTATCCAGGAAAATGGAAAAGATTCTGCTCCTGGAAACCATCAAAATGGGACAGTACCTCCCAACCTTCCATCCCTCTTATCCTGGATTACTTAGCAGAGTTGCTCAATAGTGGCCAGTCCGTGCCTCGACCATTTCTGCCCATTATGATTCAGATCCACCCCTATTCTCTAACCCTTTGATTAAGCAATTCCTCAGAGGGGTTTTTAATATCAGGCCTCCCAGAACACCGTCTTCTACTCCCTGGGACCTGAATTATGCACTAGAGAAACTAACCTTACCTCCTTTTGAGCCTGCTGCTTCAACAGAATTGAAATACCTCTCTTGGAAGGCTGCCTTCCTACTTATCACCTCAGCCAGAAGGGTCTCAGAATTTCAAGCTCTCATGGCTGTTGAGCCCTTCATAATTTTTCATGCAGACAGTCTCCCTGAGGACTAATCCCTCCTTTATGCCCAAGGTGGTATCTGACGTGACCCTTAACCAGGCCATACACCTTCCCACCTTCTTTCTCAAACCTCAAAACAAGGGGGAAAGTATTCTACAATCACTAGACATGCACAGACAACTTGGATACTATCTGGACCGCACTAAAGCATTCAGAAAAACTGACCCAGCTTCTTGTAAGCTTTGACCCAGGTGCAGAGGGGAAGCCCATCTCCAAACCATTTCCAAATGGATCTCGCACTGTATCCATTTTTGCTACAGTCTAAATAGGAAACCCATCCCCAAGTCGATCTGTACCCACTCCATGAGGGCAACATCCACTTCCACTGCCTTCCTCAGAGGAGTGCCTCCAGGGACATTTTGGAAGCGACCACCTGGACCTCTTTCCATACCTTTACAAAGCATTACCACCTACCTCTCTTTTCCAAGTCTAGGGCAGGGTTTGCCTCTGCAGTTCTGCAGGGCCTCCTGACCCACACCTAGGACTCTACCTATCCTTCCACCTTTTACCTCAGCTTTGGAAATCCTCCCACAGGTGATGACTGCAACAGTGAAACACAAAGAACCTAGTACAGTTATGTGCACTTACCATAAGTGTAGATGTTTGAGTGTATTCACTGTTGCGGTCTTTGTTTCCCTCCCTCATCCCCCTTTTCACTTCTTCCCCTAGGGGGGGCACATGCTTCCCAAGGTGGCTGTTAGCCACCAGGACCACTTCTCTCTCTTCCCTTGTGCTTCTGACAGGTTAGGGCAAGAAAAACTGATGTAATGACGTCAGCTGCCTTGCTTTAGTACTGACCACCTGAAGTCAGACTTCAGGCGACAGCAGCCAGCGCACAAAAACATTGACTCTGGTATTCGGGCCGGCCGAGGGCTACCACAGCAGGGATAACCCTCAGGTGATGACTGCAACAGTGAATACACTCTAACTTCTACATTTTATGGTAAGTGTACACAAATGTACTTTCTATGCATTCACTGAATGTTTTCGTAGTGACCCTTTGTAGAATAACTGATGTATTAAATGATTCCTTGACTCTGTTAAAACTGAAGTTTGCTCCTCTGGATTGCCTTCGAATGTCTGAGCTGCACTTGTGTGTCTTGCACAGTTGGGTTACGTTGCAGAAATGTGGAAATGGTGGGCTTAACCCATTGGCAGTTTATTAACTATGACACTAGACATTTAAAAAATGCTGTGAAAGTTGTTCAGAAGCCTGCATCCTTATGATCTTACAGTATGTACAAAGATTTGCATACATAACTAGAAGGATAAAGTCTGTGGACATTGTCTGAAAGTACTCGTGTATTACTGGAAAAGCATAACACAAATTTGACCTGATAAAGTGCAACTATTGACATATTTTCCTTGGTTGAGATGGTGTATGATGTACAGGTGATAGAACTTTCATTTACCCAAGTGTTTTTTTACTTTTATACTGGACTTTGTAGAGCTAAAAATGTTGGAGGAGTTGGTGAACATGCACTGTGGAGGCAGTTCTGAATTATAACTTGTTTGTCTACCCTTTTATTGTTAGTTATACAGGTTGAGCCTGAAATTGATCAGTATTGATCAGTGCACTACCTCTGTAAATAAATACGTTTTTATTTTTTGAATTCTTTTTATTTTGTTTCAGCTCTGTGTATTACTGTTTGTATTATGCTAAATAATTGCCTCATAACCCTGCCCTGTAATTAATTTTTCCTATGTCTGCTTCCATTGCTCTCAGTATTCAAGGATTTTGGAGGTTACATAAGAAAAAATCTGAAGGAGTAAAAACAATATTTCACTTTAGTTTCTTTTCAGTTGTATATTGTTCGAATGGTTTCTTTTTTTGTTTGTTGTTTTTAGATTATGTGCTTCATTCTTTTGTTCTTTCAGTCCTGAGAAGGTCTGACGGTACAGGTATTAGGTTAGAATAAAAGTTATGTTTTTATTTCTGCTGTCTTGTCACATATTACTTTGGAAGTTACAATGTCACTAGTTTCGCACCTTTCAGTCTTTAACTTTCTCGCTATACTTTTTCTCTTGAAAGTATTACTGATTATGGTGTGCTTGTAGAATTAAATTTATGAGGGTGGTAGTGTGGCTTGTAATGAATGTTGCCAGCAAGTGTTCCCCTCTCCAGACTCTCTATCATAATAAGCAGATCCAGATCATGTTATTGTGATTGCCTCATAAAGCAATGATTACAAATCCTTTGAAATGCTCTGAGTATGAAGTAAGTTTGGAATTAATAAATCACATAACAGTAGCTCTTTTCTTTAGGGGCAAGCCCATTGCATCTTCCCTTATGTGGAGGATTGTTCCTCCCACACTGTCATGTACTTGTATATGCCATCTCCAAGATCACACTATCCTTAGAAAAAGGGAAATTCCCCCAGATGGCACAGTCTTGATCCTAGAACTTTTGTAGACTGGTGATCAGCAATGAAGGAGTTGATTAGTGGGGTAACAGTGTTAGTGGGTGTTAGTACTAGGCTAGCTATCCTTGTGAGCTATTTTAAGCCTAGCCAACTCCCCTCAAAAGTGAGAATCAAACCCTGTACCTTGTGTCTGTGAGGTAAACCCCTTAATCATTCTACTTTGATACCACATACTTTTACAGTAATAGTCGTCATTATGATGTACTAAATGATATTCAGAATCTATCTGTGAAGAAGAGGAAAAAAAGAGAACTGGTACGTTCACCTTTTCATAACAGAATTATTAATACTGCCGGCATTGTGACCAACTTAGCAGGTAAAACTTTCCCAGGCAGCGTAGAGCTGCACCCACACAAATGTAAACTGGAACCCAAAATATTCAAGCTTTTGAGGAACAAATGGGGGACACCAAAGGTAGACATGTTTGCCTCCCCTCAGAACTACCAATTGAACGAATACTGCACCAGACCTTCCCACAGTCAAGCTTGGAAAGGGGATGCCCTTTATTGCATAATGAGTAGCATTCTCTCTCTAGATCTTCTTTGCCATGACTTAGGTTACCAGGCTTTAAGTAGTGACCTCTGCACTGGAGGAGCCAGGCACGGAAGGAGAGTTAGAACTGTGGCCTGCTCGCCCTCTCCTTTTAGGTGGTTGCAGGAACTCACTTAGCACAAAGAGAAGTTTAATTTCTCCAGTGTAGACTGGGGAAGTTACTTTCCCATGCTTGAGGGAAGAGGGAGACTGCTTTGTGGCTTCATGCCTTGTGGAAGTGAGGGATATCCAGCCTGGTCAGCCCATTACATGTCCCCTTTCCACTATTCAAGCAGAGTGCCTGTTGGGAGATGTTTGTGCTTAAGTGAAAAACACTTGCACCACCCTAGTGGCTGTCTGAATGATGGTCATCCCTTTCCCTGGAGATGGGGAGCTGTTAGGAAAGTTGATCAGTAGGGGGGTTGATTAACTGAAAGCAGGGACAAAACCAAAAAAAAGAGGCTGTGTTTGGAATTTTTTTCATTCTGATAAGGAAGACTGCCTTAGGCTACACTTCCTGTGAAGAAACTCTGGTACACAAATGGCCTCTGAACTCCTCTGCAATTTTCCCTCCATTTCCTCTGTTGATGTGGTTCATTCAAAAAGTCAGAGTCCACCAAATCCACTTTTTAGCTCCATTGTAGTCCAAGCAGATATAGTTCTCTTGCTTCAGTTGTATTTTTCAGGCTAACCCTTGCATTCCCTAACAAAACTCTTTTTACCAACTCTCTTTGACAGACCTCATCCAGACATTTCATTTGTTCAGACTCTCAACTTGTCTTCTTCAGTTATGTTATTTGCTTATCTCTCTCTTCTTCAGAGTGATATGCTTGTGTCTTTTCTTCTTCCCAAAAGATGTACAAGGCCGACAGATTTGTTCCTGGTTCTGAGCTTTTTGAAAGGCTATAATTCCATGTTCTGTTCCTTTCCTGTGTCTTCTGGACTACATTTTTGAAGTCTGTTTCTTGTTCATTTTACAGCTATTTCCAGCTTTCATTCAGGGCGGAACACTCAGACTATGTAAGGCTATTTTAAAAGGACCTTTTCATACATTTGACCCCCACCCCACCCCACACACACACACACACACACACACACACACACACACACACACACACATTAGGGATCCAGTTCCATTGTTGGATTTTTATCTCTTATTAAAAATACTTGACTGTCCTGTATATAAGCCTTGCCTGTTCTGCAGATTTGAAGTACTTATGTTGGAAAAAAATGTTTTACATGACCATATCCATCCAATTTGGGCAGCTAGGACTAGTAACCACAGGTAATACCAGTTCAGCTTCACAGGATTTTTAAAAGCTTGAGATCCTCCCCTAACTCCTGTAATACTTCTCAGGCTCACCTGTCCAGATCTTTTGTCAATTTCAGCTCTCAGGTGAGCATGCTTCATTCATCCTTTTTTCAGTGTTTTTCATAAGCATCTTTATTCCTTGCAATTTCTGTTTGAAGAAGTTATTTTTTCATTACTTTAGTTTTATTTAGGAAAGTGTAGTTTTTTCCTGCTATCCTCCCATTCTCCCTCACTGTCACTAGGCTGCATAGTTTCCTTTTCCCTCTTCTTGTTGGTCCGTGCATGGATTTTTTTCTGCATTTCCCTGTTTGCAATTATTTGCATGCTGTTTGTAAATATTAGTGAAGTAATTGCTTACTGTTTATTGCAGTAGAGATTGTCAGTACGGTTTGCAGAATGGATGTGGCCTCAGCTTTTCATAAGCACTTAAAGTGGATGCACAAAATTCACCCCAAGGGCACACAGGTGACCTTTGTGTTATTTGCCTAGGTGGATTTTCTCGCTTCAGACTGTAATAGTTGTAAGAACTTTGAGCATAGGACATTACAGAGGAGACAAAAAAATATTAAAAGGGCTTCTCACGGTGGAAACAAAGGAGTGAAGAGAGAAAAAAAGAAACTCCCAGAGGAGCCTCTAAAGAAGATTGGCACAATCCTTTCTAAAGTGGAATTTTTCCTCCTATTAAACCCACTTGGCACCTTCAGGAGGTCTAGACTTCTCCAATAGAGGTGTTTCTTGCGATGAAGTTTCTTTTAGACACCAAGCCTTCCCCAAGGTGAAGATTCTGTATCTGTCCATTTTCAGTCATGTAAGCTAGATCAAGTTTTGGAGCTCCCTCGTACATATGTATTGGGACCAGATGATCAGGGCTGTAGATGATGCCCAAATTTTGAGTTTTGTGTTTTCTCTTTCTCTTCCATTCTTCTTCCTAAAATGCACCTACCCTAGTCCTTTTTTTCAGTACTGGGAATGGTGTTTTCCATACTGATGCCATTAGTTATTCTTCTTTTGGCACCAGAATCCTTTAATCCTGATGTTCTTGGCACTGATGCTCAATGTTGAGGCATCTAGGCAGGATGTAATTGGCATTAGTGGCTCTGACCCTGGGGCAGCATTACTGTCTCTCTTTTTTGCATCACCAGCATTGTCATTTGAGAGTGGTGCAAAAACTTCCTTGTCACGGAAGTTGGAGGCTTTAGTACTGAATACTGTCTGTCCAGTGATCAGCATCAGATGGCATCAGCATCTGGGAATTTGTCACCAGTCTTGGTGATTGCTACAGTTTCAGTTTGTGAAAATTATTCGAAGGCAGCCTTCTAGGTTGGCTGATTCCCCCGAAGGTACCATCTACTTCAGCTGTACCCAATGGACCCCTCTGTGTTTGGGACCTTGGGCAATGGGTCATATGAAGGAAGTGTATACCTTTGTAAGCTGAAATGCTTCATGGATCAGTTCTTTTGGCTGTCTGGAACCTCTCCCTTTTCCACAGTCACCGTGGATTTGTCTGTTCTTGGTGGACATTAAGGGTAGACAGTCTAAAGAAACTGGACTTAACAGGAGGCTGTACTACACATCAACATCTGGAAAATGAGAGACTTTCCTTATGATGCACAAAATTCTGGACCACCTCCCACATAGTGTAATTGCAGTATACTCAGCATGTTGGTACTGTGTGGTATATCCACAGACAAGGGTAAACCAGGTCCCTGCTCCCCTTTGTTGGGAAAGTATGAGGCTGTGGGAATAGGCAATTAACTTGCAGAGCTTTCTTGTACAGTAAACTCTCAGTTAACCAGCACCCATGGGGATTGGTAGATGCCGGATAACTAGATGTTCTTCGTGTTTCACTGTTGCAGTCATCACATTTGGGTTATCTGCCTGCAGGTAGCCCTCAGCCGGCCTGAATACAAGAGTCTTGGGATTTCTGCGTCAGATGCTGTCACTACTTCCATGACGTCAGGTCGTCAGGAGTATAAAACATGCAGCCGATGCCATCACATCAGTCTGTCTTACTGTGCGGTGCCCGAAGCAGAAGCAGTTCGCAAGTGCCGGTCGGCCGACTCCTGAAATTTTCTTTTTGTTAAAAAACCTGAAGTCTTCTAAAAGGTAAGTACCCCGTTGGGGATCCTTTTTTCTTGCTCTAACTGATGTCAGAAAAAATTAATAATTGTCTTGCGTGTGGAAAGCAAATACCTCATAGTGATTTTCATTCTTACTGCGTCACCTGTTTAGGCCCAGACCACGACATCTCTCGCTGTCAGTTTTGTGCCTTGTTCAATGCCCGAACTATTAGTCGTCGGGCTATTTTTGTAGCTAAATACTTTTGCTCTTGATCTCCGAAATGGCTCAGTTAAGCCATCCGACTACTGATCTTGCGAAAAAAACGCAAGGATAAAGACAGAGACAGACCGCATATGTCCAAAACTGCCGACGACGCTTCCGTTAAGCTAGTCTCCAGTTGGGTGGTACTCAGTGAGGCATTTCGCAGCCCCTGATACCCGCTTCTGCAGATTTGCAGGCCTCTACTGAGACCCATTCAGAGTCCAGTATGCTGCGAGATGCTTCTTCAACTATGGAACCTGCGGATGTCTCTACCTTTGATGTGTCCAGAGCCGCTGTGCAGGCACCGGCTTCAGACCTACCAATTTTCATATTAAAACAACCACTTTGTTTCAAGCCATAAATAACGAATTCCTCAGGCCTAAAGTTCACACTATGCCTAGAAAACCGACGACCAAAGCGCATTCTCACGTCCACATTCCTCAAAAACAAATGATTAGAATGGCTGAAGACCCTATTACGTTAATTAGGGGAAGCCAGTCTTCCCCCTCTAAGAGACCTAGAACTGATTTTCCTTCTGATTCTTCTGATCAAGAATCTGATATCTCTGTTCCTTCTGAGTACTAGGACATACCCTTATCTACCTATGAGGATTCTGATGCAGAGGATTCCATTCCTTCTGCTTCCCCTCCAGAAGGTTTTTCTTTTGGTGACACCTTACATACCCTTAGGGAGCATTTCCGCTGGGAAAGCCAGGACTATTCTCAGTCCAAAAAGAGACACTGGGAATTTTTAAACCTGCCTCAGCACAGGCCTTTAGCTATCTCTCCTGTTCTGGAATTTGTAGATGATGTTTTCTTGGAATCCAGCTTTACCCCGTATACTTTGCCTCCAGCTCCCAGGAAACCTGACAGGTACTATAGAGTACCTGATTCTCACAAATTCCTCTTCAAGTATCCTACTGCGGACCCAGAGACCATTTCCCAAGGACCAAAAGGCATTAAGGCTACTACTGCCAAAAATCCTACCCCTTCTGACAGGGATTCCAGGGCTTTAGACAGATGGGGTAAGAAGGTATACACCTCTGCTACTCTAGCCATTAGAGCATTAAATTGCCAGCTTCATATGTTAAAGTATCAGCATATTATGGGGCTAATTAAACAGAAAATGATGTTGATTCCTAACTGTGCAGAACACAAAGATTTACAAGAGTTAATGCATTCTGCTGACCAAGTTGGTAAACATACTTGGCAGTGTGGTTTTGATGCTTTAGAAGCATCTTGCAGGGCTGCTGTCACTGGGTCTGTACTTAGAAGGCATGCTTGGCTTAAGGAACAAAACTTGCCAGATCATGTAAAAGCAAAATTACTGGATGCACCCTTAAACCAAGAGCGCCTATTTGGCAATAAAGCAGAAGTCCTCAAAAGGATGGAGGAAATAACTAAATCTATGCAAACTGTTAAAGATTTCTTACAAGTACAGCCACCCAGATTCAGTAGGCATTGGCCTTCAAAGAACTGGTCCTTTCCAGTCCCTTCCAGGCCTTCAGTCCAAATCCAGGGGCAGCAGACCACCAAGACTTCAGTCTCAGGTTTTGCACAGATCTAAGCAGTGGGGTGCTCCCACGTCCAAAGATTGGAGTAGTAAGCCACCCCCTATGGTAAAATTGCACAATGACTTATCCTCAACTCCTCCAAGCCTTGCTCAACTGCTTGCACCTTTAGGAGGAAAGCTCGCCCTGCATGCAAAAATCTTGGAATACTTTACCAAAGACAAATAGGTTTTAAACACTTTTTCTCTAGGATACAGATTCCACTTCCACTCACTCCCAACCCTAAGTGGATGGCCAGACCTCCCCCCCAAACCAGTGGGCGGAGGCCCAAAAACAAGTGCTCTCTCTCCTCAACATCAAGGCTATTCAGCCTGTCCCAGCAGAACAAAGGGGACAAGGGTTTTATTCAAGACTGTTCCTGGTTCCCAGAAAAGAAAACTCCTGGCATCTTATCGTGGCTCTGTCTATTCTCAACACCTTTCTGGTGGTTCCAAAATTCAGGATGCTAACTCTCCAACAGCTGCTTCCTATGCTAGCCAAGGATGCCTGGCTGGCAACCCTAGTACCTGTACATCCCAGTAAGGGAATCTTACAGGAAATACCTATGCTTCAGGGCAGGCTCCATGCACTATCAGTTCTCTGCACTTCCCTTTAGCTTATCTACTGCGCCCAGGGTATTCACAAAGTGCCAAGCTCCAGCCATTGCATTTTGTAGGCAGAGAAATGTTCAGATTTACCCATACTTGGACGATTGCCTGATTCAGGCGGAAAGTCAGGACTTGCTATTCCAACACCTGGCATTTGTAAAGAGACTTCTAACTTCACTGGGGTACACCAGCAACGAGAAGAAATCACACATAGAACCCTGCCAACAGGTTTGTATTCCTGGGAGCAAGCTTGAACACAACTTCCCAGATGGCATTCCTCACTCCAGAGAAACAATTTTATTTGACAACCTACTTCAACCTACTGGCCACAAAATCCCAGCTATCTGCAAGGAAAATACTGCAAGCTCTAGGGTTCATGGCCTCTTGCATTCTGTTAATTCCATATGCAAGACTGCATATGAGGAAATTTCAGTGGTATCTAAAAAGTCTATGGTGTCAACATTCTCACGACCTGGAAACAATAATTCCTATCATTCCTTGTCTAAGGGCAGAGATCCTTTGGTGGGCGGAGGCCTGCAACCACAACAAGGGACTCCCTTTCACTCTACCCCCTGCTGCCCAAACCCTAACAGACGCATCAGACGATGCATGGGAGGCTCACGTGGCAGGGCTGTACATTCAGGGCAAATAGAACCCAAAGCAGATGCACCTGCATATCAATCAAAAAGAAATGTTAGCTGTACAGAATGCTCTGACAGCCTTAAAAGGCCTTATTTCTTCCAGGACAACTATTGGTAAAGGCAGACAACACCACAGTTATGTGGTACATAAACAAACAGGGGGGAACCCATTCCTACCCACTCTGCAGACTAGCCATGGTTCTGTGGAACACAGCCTTGAGCAAGCAAGTGCACCTAGAAGCTCAATTCCTGCCAGGAAAGCTAAATTCACTGGCAAATGACTTAAGCAGAAATCTCATGCACCCACACAAATGGACACTGTAACCCAAAATATTCAAGCTTTTGAGGAACAAATGCCTCCCCTCAGAACTACCAATTGAACAAATACTGCACCAGAACTTCCCACAGTCAAGCTTGGAAAGGGGATGCCCTGTCCTTTACCTGGGAAAGCCTCTGTCTGTGCCTTTCCCCCTCTGCCTCTCCTCTCGAAGGTTCTACTAAAGATCAAACAGGACAAGCCAAGGACAATCCTGATTGCATCAGACTGGCCAAGCCAGCACTGGTACCCTCTTTTGCACAGTCTGACAGTGCTACAACCATGGCAACTGCCTCAGACCCCTTCCCTGCTGTCCCAGCAGGCGGGCCAGATTCTGCACCCTCAGCTTCAAACCCTGAACCTTGCAGCCTGGCTAATCCCCTGAGCTCACCTCTAGCAACCCCAATAAGCAGGTGCTGGATGTCATTCTTGAGGCAAGGAGGCGCCTAGTACTAGAAAATCCTATTCAGAAAAGTGGAAAAGATGCTGTTCCTGGAGCCAGTCTCTGGATGGGCACAACGGTGCCCAGCTTACCTCATATACTAGATTACTTAACAGAAATGCTCCACAAGGGCCTATCCTTCTCTTCAATTAAGATTCATGCCTCACCCATCTCATCTCATTATAATACTGAGCCACCCCTCTTCTGTCATCCTCTGGTAAAACAATTCCTTAGAGGGGCCAAAAATTTAAGACCCTCCAGGAGAGCTCCCACTCCAACCTGGGACCTTAACTTTGTATTGGAAAAACTTACTCTTCCCACCTTTGAACCGGCTGCTACAGCAGAGTTGAAATTCCTCTCTTGGAAAACAGCTTTACTTTTAGCCATCACTTCAGCAAGAAGAGTGTCTGAACTGCAGGCCCTGCGGACAGGGTTTCCCTCAGGACTAACCCATCTTTTATGCCCAAGGTGGTGTCTAGTGTGGCCTTAAACCAGTCCATTCATTTGCCTACTTTTTTCCCTTATACTCAGAATAAAGGGGAAAGGATACTGCATTCTCTGGATGTGCACAGACCGCTTAGATTCTATTTGGACAGAACTAAGCCTCTCAGAAAATTTGACCAGCTGCTAGTCAGATTTGCTGCAGGGGCAGAGGGGAAGGCCATTTCAAAGCAAGCCATTTCCAAATGGATAGCACACTGCATCCATTTCTGAAGCAAGCACCTTGGCAAACTTACCCCACAGGGGATAATAACATATTCCACTACGGCTGCATCTACCTCTGCTGCATTTCTCAGAGGAGTCCCTACCAGGGACATCCTGGAAGCTGCAACCTGGAGCTCTGTGCATATTTTCACCAAGCATTACCACTTGCCTATCTTTTCTAAATCCAGAGCTGGATTTGCCACAGCAGTCTTACAGGGCCTGATTGCCAGCCCTAATGCTTCTTAATCTACCTCCACCCTTCCTTAGCTTTGGGAATCAACCCAAATGTGATGAATGCAACACTGAAACCTGAAGAACATAGTGCATTTGTGTACACTTACCATAAATGCAGATGTTCAAGTGTATTCACTGTTTCAGTCCTGGTTACCCCCCCTACAGCCCCTTGATTTTCTTTGCTTTCACCTATCCTTTTGGTTTGGCATATCTTATACTATGTGTATTTGCTTTTTGCTGGGGGTATTCCACACCATATAATTGCTTCCTATTGTGGGGGCACCTGACATCTGGGGCAAGGAAAACTGATGTAGTGATGTCGGCTGCATGTTTTTACCCCTGACGACCTGACATAATTGAAGAAGCGACAACATCCAATGCAGAAATCCCAAGACTCTGGTATTCAGGCCGGCTGAGGGTTACCTGCAGGCCGATAACCCAAATGTGATGACTGCAACAGTGAATACACTTGAACATCTACATTTATGGTAAGTGTAAACAACTGTACTTTTCTGGTTGCTTGAGAGTTACTATTAAAAATAGGCCTGACTAATACTGTACCCTATACTGTTTGTTTTGTTTGACTTGTTCTTAGGTTGGGGAGAGAGGGAATGTATTCCTTTCTTCCTTTTTACAACTCTTTAAAAAAAAAAAAAAAAAGAGGGGGAACAGAAAGTGTAATGCATGAAAAATGTACTATATTTCTTTGGGTTTTTCTTGTTGCTTGAGTTCCAATTAACTGAGAGTTTACTGTAGAAACTCAGATCTTTGGTTAAGCCAGATTGTTAGTGGACAAACTCAGCAGATGTCTATAATGCTGTGAGCCCTACGAATCCATGTACCGTGAGAAGATTTTCTGTCATTAGAAGACTTGTTGAGATCTATTTGCCTTCTTGACCAGCATAGTGTGGAATCGTCATCTCCCTCCACGGTGTCAGATACACTGGGGCACTCTTTTTTTTTTTTTTACAAATATTCACTGAAGCTAACTGAATGCCCCCCCTTCTTATTGATAATGAGAAATTTTCAGGAAAGTCAGGTTATGTTGGGCCAAGGTCATTCTCGTAGCACCTTTTTTGTCGCTGGCAAGTATGGATGTTTAACAAACACACTACCTCCTGCATAGGGTAGTAGTGCCCTGGTGGACTATCTCTTGGCAGCCTACTAAAGCTCAGAGCTTCTCCACTGCCAGTCTGTGGCTGTGATGTACCAATCACATGAGAGTACAGGGGGGGGACTGCCTTTCGGTTTTCTAGTATCACAATAAGAGAAGGATCTCTGAGAGGACTTCTTTCGTTTCTGGATTTTCAGCTGTTGTGCTCAGTTAAGAACCCTTTTTTCCATCCTCTGCTTTTTCCCCCCAAGGCCCCTTGTGGATGCCCTGTCTCAAACATAAGCTCTCAGCAAGCTGCACTAGTCATCAGTAGTTTCTGACAAATAAGTGCTCAATGTTTTTTTTGCAGTGGAAGGAACATCTGCTTCAGTTAGTGTGTGCCCCCTCACCCACTGGACCCTGACCTTATAGCATCTTGTACTCCGGCAGATGATGGACTCTGGTCATAGAACTAGTCCCTCCTTCGAAAATGATGAAAGGTTTCTATTCCAGAACTTTTCTTCTACCCAAAAAAGAGCTGATATGATGACAGTGTTGAACCTATCTTTTCTGAATACCTTTATCAAGGTCTCCAATTTTCAAGATGTTTACCCTTCAGACAATGCTTCCCCTTTTGCTGAACTGCTATTTCATGGTGACCCTGGACTTGAAAAATGCATATCACCCTATCCCCAGTTCTCATCACCTAGGGAGATGGTGTGAACCAGACGCAACATATCTGAGAGATCGGTTTTCTGTATTGTCCTTTGGGCTATCCGCTGGGCCTTTAGTTTTTGCCAAATGCTTTGCAGCAGTAGTAGCTCACTGACTGACTCTCTGCATTTGCATCTTCCCTTACTTGGATGACTTACTCATCTGTGCGGAGTATGTATCCAGGTATTTGGTATTGCTAGAGAAGGTCTGTACCTTACTATCCCAGCTAGAATTCAAGTTGAATATTTGGAAGTCATGCCCGACACTTTCACAAAGACTCTTTCTGGAGTGCTTAGTCGACTTTGTCAGAAGAATGGCCTTCTTCCAGAAGACAAGGTCCCATCTTACCAGATGGTGTTTCAGAAATTCTTCAGGAGGAACTTCGCTTTGGCAAAAATAATTCCTAATAATTCTCGGGCTTATGGCGTTCAAGATACTCATACCACTGGTCCATCTCCACATCTGGAAAATTCAGTGGTATGTCCAGAATTCTTGGACTCTGCGCTTATATTCTCTGGAATCCTAAGTTACTGGTGCTACCCTTCATCAGATGAGAGTTGCAATAATGGGAAGGCACAGCTGAGCATCAGTCTAGGTTTCCCCTTTTTCCTGATTCTTTCAGCACAGTCTCTCCAGACCAGCTCATCAGACTTTCCTTGGGTGCTGTGTCAATGGGAGTGCAAGTGAAGGCCACTTGGACACATGGTAGCACATAAATATCAAGGAAATGTTGGCAGTAATTCACACTTCTAAAGCTCCCCGCCATGGATTCAGTGTCATCTTCTGGTGGTTACAGACAACTTCACAGTGATGTGGTAGATCAGCAGACATGGAGGTACAAGGCTGTATCCTTTGTGCCAGTGGACAGTGATGGCCTATGAACTGACTTTACAGCATTCTGAGACATTTCAGGCATTGTATATTCCATCCAAGCAAAATGTAGTGGCAGACTACACTGATTCTGGGCAGATCCACACAAGAGGTAGTTCAATGCAGTGGTATTCCAGGATCTGCCCCAGATGGGGGAACACCTCAATAGATTTGTTCACCTCCTTTCAAAATAGGCAGCTGGAGAAATTCTGTTCCAGACATCCTTGCAGCCATGTCTGGGAGGACAGATGCATTCCCATTCTGTTGGACGTAAGTGTTCCTGTATGCACTTCCACCCTTTCTACCTATTCACAAGGTACTTCTGAAGGTTCAGAAAGAAATGTCAGAGATCATTGTGGCAACTCCATATTGGTCCAGGCACTCCTGGTTCTCCCTTCTAATAGTATTGGCCTAGGGCATTTACTGCAGACTTCCTTACTCTCTGGATCTGCTCACATATTCTCAAGGGCAACTGCTGCACCCCAGTTTAGAGCAACTACAACTATAACAGTCTGGATGATTTGCTCTCTACTCCATTTAGGTAGTTGTTTCATGAGGATATGTAGCAGGTGTTAAAGTAGGCCGGAAAACTTGCTGTTAGAAAATTTTACCCATTTGTAAACATAAGATTTCCTAAGTGGTGACTAAATAAGAATAGAGTTTCCCTTAAGATTTACATGTTTACATCCCTCTGGTCTTGAAATATTTGTTTGAGCTAGGCTTATCATATACATCCATTAAGGTGCATTTAACAGCCATCTGTGCTTGTCTGCCAGTGGATCCCCATGCTCTCTTTTGGTAAAATAGTTAATGAATAGGGTATTGCATGTGAGACCCCCTCACAAGGAAACTCTTCCTTTATGGGATCTGAATTATGTTCTGGAAAAGTTGACCTTACCACCCTTTGAACCTGCCAGTCAAGGTGATCTGAAGTTCTTAACATGAAAATCTGTTTTATATATTGTTCTGACATCTGCAAGGAGATTCTCTGAGCCATAAGCTTCCATGATGGACAATCTTATTTGATTTACCACAGGGATAGGTTAATGTGCACTAATCCTTCTTTCGTGCCAAAAGTGGTCTCACCCTCGCCTCGATCAGTCTGCTAACCTCCCAGTGTTCTTCCCTTAACCTTAGAATAAGGGTGAGAGAATATTTCATACCATGGATGTGCATTGGCAACTCTAGTAATACCTTGATAGAGTGAAACTCTTCAGGAAAGCTGAAAGTGCTACCCAGGGACAATGATGGGACTGCCTGTCTCTAAGCAAGCCATTGCCCATTGGTTGTCCTCTGGTATTGTTTTTTTGTTGTACCTATGATAGCAAAGGAGAATCAAGGCAAGGTAAAAGTGCGTTCCACCAGGGCCTTTTCCTCTTCAGTGGCCTATTGGAAAGGAGTGGACTTGGAGGTATTCTAGAGGCAGTAGTTTGGTCATCTGTCCATAACTTTATGAAGCACTGCAAGCTGGAAGACTTGGAATCCAGAGCAAGCTTTGCTAGGACTGTTCTCCATGGGCTCCTGGGCACTTATCCTTCTTCATCCCAGGTTGGGTAATCTTAAGGAATTTACCTGTATGCCAGTAAGGCTGTAACAGTAGATGTTTGTAGAATGCACTGTCTTACTGGCATTACCGACCCACCATCTTCCTTTTTGGATGTACATAGTTTGATGTTGGAGGTGCCATTGAGTTATAATTTGTGGCCTTTTTTGTGTGTGTGTGTGTATGTGGTTTTTGGTTTGGAACAATAGGTGTCTCCAGCTTTTGCTTTCATCTTCTCTTCCTTCTGGATCCTAGAAAACTAAAAGGGTCCTGTCCATGGATCTGAAAGGCAGTCTGTGTACACTCTTGTGATTGGTCTGTAACACCACAAACAGACAGGCAGGAGGAGGATCTCTGACATTTGGTAGACTTCCAAAGATAGGGTAGCGGGGCACCTCTGACCGTATGCCAATAAGGCAGTACGTGTTCCACCTACATCTGTTACAGGTAGGCAGGACTTGTGCATCTGTACTTCCCTCTTCTGTGGCCTCTTTTAATTCATAAAACTTAGCTTCTGGAGCCTCTTGCAAACCTCCTTTCTGACTCATCCTCCCCATCTTAGACTTGCAGTCCATCAAACTAACCACATGGATTTTTCAGTTCCAGTAATGGACAGGGATCTTAATTACCCTGCTAAGGTAGTCTAGATCACATTTGCAGCCTTGAGACTTTGCCATAAAAAAATACAAAAATAAATGGATTATATTCTCCTCGAGGTCCAGCCCTGTCAAGAGAGCTAAAGCTCTGACCTATAGGCAAGGTGATATGAATGAGGTTTACAGCATAGATGCCTGTAGGAATTGGCCAGGGAAGATGGGAGTGAGTGGCTGCAGTCTTTTAACCCACTGTGAGGGCAGGGAAGCAGATGTGGATTGCCACATGTTTGAAAACTAATCTGAGCAAGAGATGCTTCCTGTCAGGTTTGAAAAAAAAAATCACTTTGGCTAGGCGGGTTTCAGAATTGTAACCCTTCACTTATCATTGATTGTATCTAAACTTTTTTAAGGGTAGAGTCTCACTGCATAAAGACCTGGTCTTCATACCTAAGGTAGCCTCTGAGTTTAACCTTAATCAATCAAGTAATGTGGCAGTTTTCTTTCTAGAGTATTCCAGCAGAAGTGATTATAAACTGCATTGCATAGATAATGGCAGACAATTAAAATTTTATTTGTATAGAAACAATACATATAGGAAAGACTATAAACTTTTAATTTTCTTTTCCCCCAGTTGATTAGGTCAGAAAATATCTAAAATTACATCTGTCCAGGTGGCTGTCTAGGTGCAGTACCTATTACATTTCTGGTAATAAGATAATTCCAGGTAAACCAAGAGCCAGTGCAGCTAGACCTATGGCTACATCTTTTGCCATTTTCAGGAATCTGTGCTGAATTGACACGGTCTTCAAGCACTCTTGCAAGATGCTGTAAGCTGAATGTGATCTCTGGATCTACATCCCACTTTGTGGCTACCATATTTCTTGGGTGGAAACATGGCAGAATATCTCTCTATGAATAGTTGTGGATTCCGTTTTATCTGTTTGAAGTGGATGGAATGGTTTGTGTAAAATATAAAGCCTTACTTGCCAGTAGGGAATGTCTCTTGGGCAGTATTAAGTGCAGTCTAGATATTTTATAGTAGTTTTGTAGCTTTTCAGAATAAAAACTACAAATGGAAAAGTGAGCAGGGTGAGGAGCATTATTGGAGTTGGGAGAGGAGCTTGAGCTTTGGGAAATTAAGTTGAATCGGTACTAGCTGTACCTGTCCAACTGTTTAAAGTGAGCAAACATTATTTATGAAAATTTATCATTATGGAAAGTATGTATCTTTCATTTCTGGTAGTGGCTATATCTTCCAGGAGGATTTCAGATGTTCTTAATCTTTCCATGAAGTCCCCTTATTTGGCTGTTAATGGAGGCAGAGTTTAACCAAGGATTGACCCCTTTTTTGACCAACCCATTTTTTTGTGCATAAAGTGGCCACCGAGACTAAAGTTAAGTAGGGTTTTATTCTTGCTATTTTCTTTACTTACACTAACCAGTTCAGAGCATCTTTTCATTCATTTTCCCAAACAAGACTAGGTCAGAGTGCAATCAGACTCGCACTGTCTTATGCCACTCTACATTTCATTTCTGTTTTTTGATGAACTCATAAACTGTTTTACTCACCATTCCTTAGCATTGCAGGTGCAGTTGATATGCTGCCAGTATTTTTGTATGGTGAATTATAGGCTGATCCACTTCACTGCTCTCCCACCCCTTACCCATCTTTTTTATTTATAAACTTAAAACCATCCTAGCTGTGCACTTCATGTAATCCTTTTACTGTTCCTTTCAAAGATACTGTTCACTCACAAGCAGTCCTTTTTACTGTTAATTCAGCTGCTCATCATTCTTAATACTACTGTACTACATAATTGTCATCCATTTTATTTTTTTTTTCAGATTTAACTATTAAAATGCTTTAACTTGTCCACACCAAAGTTTCTCTGCTGGTCTCTTAGTTGATCTAAGTATTTTGCTTATAGATATGGCTTTACCTAAGTGACTACTAACCAGAAAGATGAATCTGCATGTAGACAAACTGAACATATGACAGTAGTCAAGTTAATGGGCCACTTATAAACAACTGATTTACCAAAGCTGAATTAAGTAATGAACAGACAGCTTTTAGGCTCTGTTCCTCTTTTCCTTGACCCCTGTTATTGCCAGAACTGGTGAGCCTAAGACTCTATTTCCTGGTTCTTTAAGAAAGGAGATACTCTAGACTACCCTGAGTGGCCTCTACCTCCCAGATGTCCTGAAGCCTTATGGAGCAGGATGTTAATAGGATGATGCGGAACTTTAAGAGAGATCCAGCTTGAGGTTCTTTCCGTACTGTTCACTGAGAACGTACTAAGCATCTGTTCAACATGCCCTCCTCTTATTTCTCCATTATCAGTCCATCCTATATTGGAACAGGTTTCTCTGGATGTTCATCGTGTTTCATTGTTGCAGTCATTACACTTGGGTTATCCTGCTGGCAGGCAACCCGCAGTCGGCCTGAATTCAAAAGTCTTGGTCTGGCTTCGGTTGCTATCGCCTCTTCCCTGACGTCAATGCACCAGGGGTATAAAAGATGCAGCCGGCGCCATTTTCTTCAGTCTTTCTTGCCACGCAGTGTCCGAAGCAAAAGCAGTTCGCAAGTGCCGGTCGGCCGACTCCTGAGATTTTCAAAATTGAATTTCAGATCCTAAATCTTCTATAAAGCTAAGTACCCCATTGGAGAAACTTTTTTCTTGCTCCAGACCAATGTCAGAAAAAGTTAACAATTTTATTTCTTGTGGGAAGCAAATACCTCATAAGGATTTTCACTCTTACTGTATTCCTTGCCTAGGCCCTGACCATGATGTTGCTAGTTGTCAGTTTTGTGCTAGATTTAACCAATGCACTATTAAGCGTCTGTACGATTTTGCTTTTCATTACTTTGGCCAAAGGTTTAACTACATAATGCCGTCGGAACAGCCGATGACTGGAGTTCATAAAAAGCGCAAGGAAAAAGAAAAGGACAGGCATCCGAGGTCCAAATCTGATGATGAAGCCTCTTCTAGGCCAGTTGCCAGTTCGCCGGTTCTCAGTGAGGTGCTTTCGCAGCCCCTGACACCCGCTACCTCAGAGCCACAGGCCGCCTCCAACTCCCACGTGGAGACAGCTAGGCCTCTGGATACTCAAGGTATTGGGCCTTCGGAAACTAATCCCTCAGATGGGTCGGAGCCGCTGAGCAGGCATCGGCTTCTGAGGGTGTTTTCAGACCTACACAGCTTTATATCAAGCCAACTTCAGCATCAAAGACAAAGACTAAAACAGTTTTAAAGACAAAGAAACAAGTACAACAATTTCCAGGACAGACTTCCATGCCTAAGAAACAGATGCTCAAAATGGCCGAAGACCTAATTACTTTGATCAGGGGTTCCCATCCCCCTCCTGATAGGAGGCGTAGGCAAGACACTGAATATGATTCCTCTGATGAGGTTTCTATTTCCTCCGACTCCTCTTCAGAACAGGGATACTCTATTCCTCCCTATGAGGATTCTGATGCTGAAGAATCTATTCCTTCGGCTTCTCTTCCTGAGGATTACTCATTTCGGGAAACCTTGCATACCATGAGGGAGCATTTCCACTGGGAGAGCCAAGATAATTCTGATTCTAAGAAAAGGCTCAAGAGACTTTTTTACTACCTCAGCACAGACCTCTTGCTATTCCTCCTGTTCTAGACATTGTAGATGATATATTTTCAGAGTCCGGCCTGTCTCCCGACTCTTTACCCCCTGCACTTGTTAAGCCAGACAGATACTACAGGGTTCCAGATTCTCATAAATTTCTATATAAAAATCCTGCAGCTGACCCAGAAACTATTTCACAGGGTCCCGAAGGGGTCAAGGCTGCTACTGCAAAAAAACCTGTCCCCTTCGATAGAGATTCTAGGGCACTGGACAGATGGGGGAAAAAGTTTACACTTCTGCTACCTTGGCTGCAAGGGCTTTAAATTGTCCATTTCATATTCTTAAATATCAGAAATATTTAATAGCACTTTTTTTTTCACAAAATTGGCACATTATTTCCCAGGACAAATGGGTCTTAAATATAGTCTCTCAGGGCTACAGGTTCCACTTTCACACCCTTCCAAAGGCAAAAGGTATGCCAAACCTGCCACACAATCAATGGGCAGAGGCACAAAAACAAGTTTCATCTCTCATGGACATGAGGGCTATTCAGCCAGTGCCACGACAAGAGCAGGGACGAGGATTTTACTCAAGACTTTTCTTAGTACCAGGAAAGGACAAAGCATGGAGACCGATTCTAGACCTGTCTATTCTAAATACTTTTCTGGACATTCCGAAATTCAAAATGTTAACTCTGCAGCAGCTTCTGCCCATGCTGGGCAAAAAGGCTTGGTTTGTAACTTTGGACCTCAGAGGCATACCTGCATGCCCCAATCAGACAATCTTGCAGAAGATACCTCAGATTCATAGCTGGCTCAATGCACTACCAATTCTCTGCACTGCCCTTTGGCTTATCTACTGCGCCCAGGGTCTTCACAAAATGCCTGGCACCAGTAATTGCATTTTGCAGACAGAGGAATTCAAATATATCCCTACTTGGACGACTGCCTTATTCAAGCAGAGGCCAACGACATTCTACTAAAGCATCTGGCATTTGTAAAAAATATTACTAATTTGCCTAGGGTACACAGTAAACGAAAAGAAATCAAAACTAGTACCCTCTCAAGAGATAATATTCCTGGGTGCAAGCTTAAATACCACTGCCCAGATGGCTTATCTCACGCCAGACAAACAAAGACAACTGACTTCTTATTTCGAAAACATGGCAACAAAGACCCAGTTATCTGCAAGAACAATTCTGCAGGCTCTGGGCTACATGGCCTCCTGCATTCTGCTAATTCCATATGCAAGACTGCATATGAGGAAACTACAATGGTACCTAAAAAGTGTTTGGACTCAACATTGCCACAGCCTGGAATCATTAATTTCACTCATTCCCTGCCTGCAACAGGAGTTTCGATGGTGGGCGCAGGCCTGTCACCACAACAAGGGACAGCCATTTACTTTACCCACAGCCAGGCAAACACTAACAACAGATGCATCAGGTTATGCCTGGGGGGCTCACATGGCAGGAAAATGTATTCAGGGCACATGGCTCCCTAGCCAAAGGCATCTACACATCAATCAAAAAGAGATGCTTGCTGTACAAAATGCCCTGACAGCCTTCAAGGACCTACTTCATCCTGGACAGCTGCTGATAAAGACGGACAACACCACAGTTATGTGGTACATAACCAAGCAGGGGGGCACACATTCCTAGCCCCTCTGCAGACAAGCCATGATTTTGTGGAACACAGCACTGACTTACCAAGTACACCTGCAAGCACAATTCCTGCCAGGAAAAACAGATGCTCTGGCAGACTAACTATGCAGAAACCTCATGGACCCTCACGAGTGGAAACTAGATCCACAAATCTTGAGCATGATAACAAGAAAATGGGGATGCCCAGACATAGATCTTTTTGCTTCCCCTCACAACTGCCAACTACAGAGATTCTTCACAAAGGATTTTCACAAACAAGCATGGAAAGTGGATGCTCTGTCATTCAGCTGGAACAACCTTACAGTATATGCCTTTCCTCCACTGCCTCTCCGCCTCTCCTCCCCAAGGTACTCCTAAAGTTCAGACAAGAGAAGCTACAAATGATTCTGATTGCCCCAGATTGGCCACGCCAACACTGGTACCCAATCCTAAGGAGCTTGTCCCAAGGACCAGCTTGGACATTACCACACATTCCTCATTTACTAACCCAACAAAACAATCAGATCCTGCACAGCCAACTCAGAACTCTAAATCTTGCTGCAGGGCGGATACTGTAACCATTCAGAATACACCTCTCTCTAAAGCGGTTATGGATGTCATTTTGGAGGCCAGGAGGCCCAGCACCAGAAAATATTATGCAGAAAAATGGAAGAGATTCTGTGCTTGGAACCAGGCACAAGGAATTGACACGCTTGTTCCAAATATTCCTCCGATATTACAATATCTAACTGAGATGCTGGACAAAGGCCTATCTTTCTCATCAATTAAGATCCATGCCTCTGCCATTTCAGCTCATTACAATACAGACCCGCCTATTTTTTCATATCCATTGTTTAGGCAGTTCCTCAGGGGGGCCAAAAACATAAGACCTCCAAGGAAAGCACCAATACCTGCATGGGACCTCAATTTTTTCTTGGAAAAACTCACACTGCCTCCTTTTGAGCCAGTCAATACAGCTGAGATAAAATTCTTATCATGGAAAACAGCTTTGCTCCTAGCAATAACTTCAGCAAGAAGAGTTTCAGAGTTACAGGCATTAATGGTTGTGGAAACTTTTATCATCTTTCATCTGGACAGGGTTTCTCTGAGGACAAACACAACATTTATGCCTAAGGTAAGTGTCCAGTGTGGCTTTTAACCAAACCATTCATTTGCCTATTTTTTACCCAAACCCGCAGAATAAAGGGGAGAGACTTCTGCATTCTTTGGACATACACAGATAGCTATGCTTCTACTTGGTCAAAACTAAAGCTTTCAGAAAGAGTGAACAACTTTTAGTGGCATATGCTGCAGGATCACAAGGAAAGGCCATCTCAAAGCAGACTATTTCAAAATGGATAGGACACTGCATTCCTTTCTGATATTCACAACATGGTAAATCAGTACCTAAGGGCATTAGACCACATTCTACCAGGGCAGCAGCCACGTCCACAGCCTTCCTCAGAGGAGTACCAACCAAGGATATTTTGGAGGCTGCAACTTGGACTTCAGTGCACACTTTTACTAAGCACTACCACTTGCCTCTTTACTCTAAATCTAGAGCAGGCTTTGCCACTACAGTCTTGCAGGGCCTTATAGCCACTCCTAATTCTATTTAGACCCAGCCGCCCAACCTCAGCTTTGGGATTCATCCCAGGTGTAATGACTGCAACAGTGAAACACGATGAACATAGTACAGTTGTGTACCTACCATAAATGTAGATATTAGAGTGTATTCACTGTTGCAGTCCAGGTTACCCACCCACCATCCCCCTTTCTTTGCTGGGACTTATCTGTACTTCTCTATCCTATACAACCTATGTGGTGTATTTGCTTGTAGATGAAGGTATTGTTTATTTTAGTGCATGCTTTTATTATCAATGTTTTTTAGCCTACCCTTTTTGGGGCACCTGACATCTGGGGCAAGAAAAACTGAAGAAAATGGTGCCGGCTGCATCTTTTATACCCCTGGCGCACTGACGTCAGGGAAGAGGCGACAGCAACCGACGCTGGACCAAGACTTTGGAATTCAGGCCGACTGCAGGTTGCCTGCCAGCAGGATAACCCAAGTGTAATGACTGCAACAGTGAATACACTCTAACATCTACATTTATGGTAGGTACAAAACTGTACTTTCTGTACTGCACCGAGGTGCCTTTGCTGGCATCGACAGTTCTAGTTACTTTGACTCCGACAGCCTCTCTTCACACTGATGCTTTCAGACTGTAGAGAGACTGAGTCGAAGCATTGATGCTAGGCTTGTGGGGGTGGGTCAGCACCATTTCTATTGGAGCTATCTCTGCCTCTTGGAGCTTCTGCTCTGGACACCTCTGATCTGAGATTGGCTTTGGAGTTGAGGTGCATCTGTGCCAAGAGGTCTCCTTTGTCCTTGGACAGAGGTAGGTCCTTGGAGCTGAGTGCATCTTCGGCCTTCGAGTTTTTCCATAGGATCTTAGCTACAGTGGATATAAAAAGTGCACACACCCCTGTTAAACTGTCAGGTTTTTGTAATATAAAACAAATGAGACCCCAATAAATCATTTCAAAACTTTTTCACACCTTTAATGTGACTTGTAACCTGTACAATTCAATTGAAAAACAAACAAATCTGTTAAGGGAAAAAATGTAAAGTATAAAAAACTTACAATAAGCTGGTTGTATAAGTGTGCACACCTTTAAACTAATACTTTGTGGAAACACTTTTTGATTTAATTACAGCATTCACTCTTTTTGGGTACACACCTGCCATCAATTAAAGAGACTGTGATTAACCCCAAATAAAGTTAAGCTGTCCTTGTAGGATTTTCCTGGCATTTACTCAGTTACCTGCTACAGCAAAAGCCATGGTTCACAGAGAGCTTACAAAGCATCAAAAGGATCTCATTGTTGAAAGGTACAAAAATATTTCCACAGCATTGGATATACCATGGAACACAGTGAAGACAGTCATCAAAAAATGGAGAAAATATGGGATAATAGTGATGTTGCAAAGAACTGGCCATCCCTCCAAAATTGATGAAACGACAAGATGTAAACTGGTCAGGGGAGGCTGCCAAGAAACCTACAGCAACACTGAAGGAGCTGCAGGAATTTCTGGCAAGTACTGGTTGTGTACTACATGTGACAACAATCTCCCGTATTCTCCATATGTCTGGACTATGTGGTAGGGTTGCAGAACGGAAGCCTTTTCTTACACAGAAAAACATCCAGGCCCAGCTAAAATTTACAAAACAATACATCAAGTCTCTCAAAAGCATGTGGGAAAATGTTTTATGGTTTGATGAGACCAAGGCTGAACATTTTGGCCACAATTCCAAAAGGTACATTTGGCGCAAAAACAACACTTCGCATCACCAAAACAACACCACCCCCACGGTGAAGCATAGTGGTGGCAGTATCATGTTTTTGGCTTGCTTTTCTTCCGTTGGAACTGGGGCTTTAGTCAAGGTGGAGGGAATTATGAACAGATGTTCTTCGTGTTTCACTGTTGTAGTCATCACATTTGGATTATCCCTGCCGGGTAGCCCTTGACCGGCCCGAATACCAGAGGCTGAGTATTTCTGCGTCAGTTGCTGTCACTTCAGGACTGATGTCAGGTTGTCAGTAGTATAAAGTAAGGCAGCAGATGCCATTGCCATCAGTCTTTCTTGCCATGGAGCCGGAAGCAGAAGCAGTCCGCACGATTGCCACTCGGCCACTACCTGAGTTCCGTCTTCTGAATTGAAGCTGAAGTCTTTTAAAGCCAAGTACCCCATTGGGGATCCTTTTTTCTTGCACTGACCTACGTTACAAAAAGATAACAATTATCTCAGCTGTGGAAAGGAAATGCCACACCGAGACTTTCATTCTTACTGCATCACTTGCTTAGGCCCAGGCCACGACTTCCCCCACTGTCATGTCTGTGCTTTGTTCAATGCCAGAACTGTACATTATCGGGCCCTTATTGTAGCTAGATATTTTTGCTTACAGTCCTCAAATTTCGATATGGCTTCGGTAATCCATCCGACAGCAGATCTTCTGAAAAAACGTAAAGATAAAGACAGAGACAGATTGCACAGGTCCATACCTACCGACGCTTCAGTTAAGCTAGTAGTCAGTTCTCCAGTTCTCAGTGAGGTGCTTTTGCAGCCCCTGATGCTTGCTTCTGTGGATTCGCAGGCTGCTACCAAGACCTTTTTGGCGTCCGGTATGCCAAAAAACTCTTCTTCGACAAAGGATTCTGCGGTCTTCTCTACCTGGATGGTTCCGGAGCCGCTGAGCAGGCACCTGCTTCCGAGGAAGTTGTTTGCACTACCGATTCTCGACATAAACCGATGAGTTCTTGTGTGACTACCATTCTTTTGAAAACTGCTGAGTTTCTTAAGCCAAGGTTACTAACCACACCCAAGAAACAGACGACCCAATCTCGGGCACCTGCTTCCTCGCCTTAGTCTCAAATGCTTAAAATGGGCGGAAGACCTTCTCATGCTGATCAGGAGAAGCCAAGCTACCCCTTCAGGGGAAGCCAAGCTACCCCTTCCAAAAGAAAGAGAGATCTGTCCCCTGTAGTTTTGTCTGAATAGGGGTTTGATGACTCTCATGCATCAGAGTATGAAGACATGCAACCACTCTCTGCTTATGTGTATTTGGATGCATAGGATTCCATTCCTTCAGCCTCTCTCCCAGAGGATTTTTCCTTTGGGGAAACCCTTCACACCTTAAGAAAGCATTTCCAATGGGAAAGTTAGGACTCTGGGAATTCTTAGATCTTCCACAGCACAGACCCCTGGCCATCCCCCAGTCCTGGATGTTGTAGCAAATGTTTTCCTGGAATCCAGCTTGACTCCTGACACCCTCCCTCCTGCACCCAGAAAACCAGATGGGTGTTAGAGTCCCTGACTCACACAAATTTCTTTTTAAAAATCCTACTGCTGACCCTGAGGTAATTTCTCAAGGGCCTAAAGGAATTAAAGCAACCTTTGCTAAGAATCCCACCCCTTCATTTAGGGATTCCCGAGCACTAGACAGATGGGGTAAAAAAAGTATACATATCGTCTACTCTTGCTATCAGAGCACTAAATTGTCATTTCCATATGCTAAAATTTCAGCAACATACCCTGGAACTCCTCACACAAAAAGTCTTCCTTTCCTGCTTGCACAGAATCTACGGCGTTACAAGAGTTAATGCATTCTGCAAGTCAAGTAACTAAACACACCTTACACTGTGGTTTTGACGCCCTAGAAGCTTCTTGCAGGGCAGCAGTCACTGGTTCTGTCCTTAGAAGGCATGCATGGCTTAAAGAACAGCCCTTGCCAGACCATGTTAAATCTAAATTGTTGGATGCCCCCTTGCACAAAGACAACTTATTTGGAATTAAGGCAGAAGAGGTCTTAAAAAGGATGGAAGAAAAAGCAAAACGTATGCAGATAGTTAATGATTTCTTACAGGTCCAGCCACCCAGTTTTAACAGGCATTGTCTCTCCAAACACTGGTCCTTTCCTGCTCCGACC
Organism: Protopterus annectens; assembly: GCF_019279795.1. NCBI lineage: Eukaryota > Metazoa > Chordata > Ceratodontiformes > Protopteridae > Protopterus > Protopterus annectens. The sequence goes on along the minus strand of NC_056733.1, from coordinate 758,112,447 downwards.
AGGTTAGTTCAGCCCAGACCCTGGGGAACCAGACCCCACAGAGAGCAGCCACAGGGAATGCAGAGATCTAAACAGTGGAGTACCTCCACTTCAAAACCTGGGAGTTCTAAGCCACCCCCTTGTGGTAAGAACTTGCAGTGACCCCCCCCTGCCCACCTCCACTTACCCCTAGGAGGAAAACTCTCCTTTCATACAAACACCTGGGCCTCCATTACCAACAACCGCTGGGTTCTCAACATAGTGTCCCAGGGATACAAATTTTCTTTCCACACCCTTCCAACTCCAAAAGGGTTCCCATATCTACCTCAAAACCAGTGGGCAGAGGTGCAAAAGCAAGTCCTTTCACTGCTCTCCATGAGGGCAGTAGAGCACATACCTGCAGAACAGAAAGGCCAAGGTTTCTACTCCAGACTTTTCCTGGTACCCAGGAAAGAGGGCACCTGGCCGGCCCCATCCTCGATCTATCATTCTAAACACCTTCCTTGTGATCCCAAAATTCAAAATGCTCACCCTCCAGCAGCTGCTACCCATGCTCTCCAAGGATGCTTGGCTAGCCACCCTAGACCTAAAGGAGGCCTACCTCCACATTCCTATCAGGGAATCATGCAGGAAATATCTCAGCTTCAAGGTAGGATCTCAGCACTTTCAGTTCTCTGCGCTTCCCTCTGGCTTATCTGCTGCTCCCAGAGTTTTCACAAAATGTCTGACTCCGGCCATTGCCTTTTGCAGACAAAGGAATATCCTGATTTACCCATACTTAGACAACTGCCTAATTCAGGCAGACAGCCAGGAAAAGCTGCTCAAGCACCTGGCATTTGTAAAGTCCCTACTAACCTCCCTAGGGTACACAATCAACTTAACGAAATCCAAACAGATACCCACGCAAAGGATTATATTACTGGGAGCAAGCCTGGACACCGTATCCCAGATGGCATTCCTTACATCTGAAAAGCAAACCTTCCTGACAGCCTACTTCTCTCAACTAGTGAACAGACCCCAACTATCTGCAAGGAAAATCCTGCAAGCTCTGGGGCTCATGGTATCTTGCATTCTATGCCTTCCATATGCCAGACTGCATATGAAGAATCTTCAGTGGTACCTGAAAAGCCTTTGGTTTCAACACTCTCAAGACCTGGAGACTCTTATGCCTATAATACCTTACCTCAGAAAATATTTTCTTTGGTAGGCATCAGCATGCTCCCTCAACAAAGGCCTACCTTTCTCACCACCCCACGCCGCCCAGACCCTCACCACAGATGCATCAGATTATGCCTGGGGTGCACACCTGAACAGCAGGTGCATACAATGGAGCCCACAGCAAATCCATCTGCACATCAGCCAAAAAGAGATGATAGCTGTCCAGCACGCCTTGATAGCTTTCAAGCCCCTTCTCTCCCCAGGGGTTCTCCTGATCAAAACAGACAACACAACTGTGATGTGGTATATCAACAAGCAGGGATGGACTCAGTCCTACCCTCTATGCAGGCTCACCATGACCCTCTGCCATGCAACTTCACCTGTTAGCACAATTCCTACTGGGTTCTCTCAACTCTTTGGTGGACCACTTAAGCAGAAATCTTCTGGACCCACATGAGTTGCAGCTCAACAGAAGAACCTTTGCCCTAATAACTCTGAATTGGGGCACCCCGAAGGTCGACCTCTTTGCCTCCCACACCAGCCATCAGCTCAGCAAGTTCTGCACCAGGGAGCATCACTGCATGGCTTGGAAAGTGGATGCCCTATCCTTCCCCTGTTTCAATTTATCAGTCTGTGCCTTTCCTCCAGTACCTCTCATCTCCAGGGTAATGTTCAAAATAAAGGAGGAAAAACCAAGGGCAATTCTTATAACTCCAGACTGGCCTTGCCAGCACTGTTACCCCTTGCTGCGCAGCCTGTTTCCTCTGCCACCTTGGCATTTCCCTCAAATCCCAAACCTCTTGACCCAGAGGGAAGGGGGATTCATGCATCCCCAATTGGAGACGCTCAGTTTGGCAGCTTGGCTTATTCCCTAACCACGATCAGTCTGCTGACCTCAGTAAACAGGTTCTAGATGTTATACATGAGGCTAGACGCCCCAGCACTAGGAAGTCTTATGCTGACAAATGGAAAAGGTTCTGCACCTGGATTCAGGCTAATTGAGCCAATACGGCACAGCCCTCCCTCCCTCTCATCTTGGATTACTTAGATGACCTGCCACACAGTGGATTCTCCTTTTCATAGGTTCATAGGTAGGTACTAGGCTATCTGCCCGAAGGCATTTATAATCCTAGCCAGAATGTGTTGGCTTTCGCTGCCCCCTTAGATTAGTTCCCTGTGCCTCTGTCCAGCAGAGTCACTGAAGTGATCCCTGGGGTAAACTTTCTGTTTCCCATCCACTCGTCAAGGTTTCTCTTGAGTGTTAGCGAGGAGCCCTGCCTAATGTAGATTTGTCTATTAAAATTCATGCCTCTGCTATCTCTGCTCATTTTCCCATTGAGCAGTTCCTTTTTCTCGCACCCTCTGATCAAACAGTTACTAAGAGGGGCTAGCAACCTGAGGCCACCCAGAACAGCACCAACCCCAGCTTGAGACCTTAACTTTGCATTGGAAAAGCTCACTGTCCCCCTCTTCGAACTTGCCTCTTCAGCAGAGCTAAAAGTTCTCACCTGAAAGACAGCTTTTCTTCTGGCCATCACTTCAGCCAGAAGGGTCTCCGAGCTGCAAGCACTCATGGCTGTGGAACCCTTCATCATTTTCCATGCTGACAGGGTATCCCTCAGGACTAACCCATCCTTCATGCCCATGGTGGTGTCCAGTGTGGCTCTCAACCAGTCCATTCATTTGCCCACCTTTTTCCCTAACCCACCGAACAAGGAGGGAAGGATCCTGCACTCTCTAGATGTGTACAAACAACTCAGATTCTATCTAGACAGGACTAAATCCTTCAGAAAGTCCTGATCAGTTGCTGGTTAGCTTTTCTGCAGGGGCACAGGGCAAAGCCATCTCCAAATGGATAGCACACTTCATCTATTTCTGCTACAAACAACACTGAAAGTCTCCCCCTAAGGGGGTCAGGATTCACTCCCCCAGAGCAGCCCCCCCTCTGCAGCTTTCTTCAGAGGAGGCCCCACCAGAGACATCCTGTAGGCTGCCACCTGGACATCAGTTCACACCTTCACCAAACATTACCACCTGCCTGTCTTCTCCAAATCCAGGGCAGGGTTTGCCTCTGCAGTCTTGCAGGACATCCTAGCCAGCCCCTAGTCTCCTTGACTGCCTCCACCCTTTTCCTCAGCTTTGGGAATCAACCCAAATGTGATGACTGCAACTGTGAAACATGGAGAACATAGTACAGTTGTGTACACTTACCATAAATGTAGATGTTCAAGTGTATTCACTGTTGCATTCCTGTTCATTCTTCTCTTTTCTTACAAGGGACATATTTGGCTTCCACTTGGGGGCTCCTGACAGGTTAGAGCAAGAAAAACTGATCTAATGGTGTCGGCTGCCTTACTTTATACTACTGACGACCTGACGTCAGTTCTGAAGCGACAGCAACCGACACAGAAATACTGGGCCTCTGGTATTCGGGCCGGCCGAGGGCTACCCTGGCAGGAATAACCGAAATGTGGTGACTGCAACAGTGAATACACTCGAACATTTACATTTACATTTACGGTAAGTGTACACAACTATACATCTGAAGTAGGCAGACTTCATTCGTCTGCAACCTGTGGGTATCGGATCCGATCTCGGATCCGAGCCGGCAATTCAAAAGCTTAGGCTCCGAGCTCCTAGCTCCTCCCTCTTACCCATAACCCCTTGCCAAGCCCTGACTGACCTCAGATTTCGTTTGCCGCTTTTCAAGAAGCAACGGAATTCTAGAGCTCCTGGCGTGGTTTTGAGATAAGTGTAGTTTTCTGACAGGAAAATTGTTCAAATTCTCTTTTTTTGTTAAAAATATAGTTAGTGTTGTGTGTGGTTAAGGCTTTCCCTCCCTCTTTAGTTAATTTTTCTCGGGTTTTTCGTAGTTGTTGTGTGTGTGTGTGTTTAGGCCTTAGGTGTAATGTCTGAAGCCCCTAAGGCTGTCTTTTCGAAATGTGAGTGTGGCCATAAGCTGTCCCCAGCAGATGGCCACACTCGTCTTAATCTTGGGGTTGAACACCTGTCTTCTGGTTGTACCATTTGTGCAGGGTTCAACCCGGCTTTAAGGAACGGAGGTCGAAGTTAGTGCTGGCGGTCTTTTACCCCCAGATACTGCTTGGCCTCTGCCCCCTCCAGTCAGCAACTTGTTGCTGTGAGTTCTCCCCCTCCGGCTGGGACTCAACCTCCCTTAAAATTGCCGGAGGGGAAGGATTCTACTAGGGAGAGACAGAAGGAGAGGCACAGGGAGAAGCACCACAAGAGGAGAGCGAGCTTCCAGCTCGGCTCCTCCATCTAAGCGGGCTTCCCCTGTGCCTTCTAGCCTTCCTCCTCCTCGGCTCCACTCCCCTCGGTTCTCTCCTGGACCCGAGGAGGAGGAGGCTAGCCCTTCCAGGAGGTCACCGAGACGGTTCTCTAGGTCCGCTTGGTGGCCTCCTCTAGATCGACCTTTTCGATGAGCCGAAGCTGATATGGACCGGATGATGAGGAAATTCATCCAGGCCCAAATGCAAATGGGAGTGCTCCTAGCCCCCAACCGGGAGGGGCTTGACCCCTTTTCGCCCCATTAGCTCCTTCTCCGACCCATACCACGGGTTCGAGCTTTCGGCCGTGCAGATTTGGATCCGGGGTGGGTCGGATCCGATTGGTCGGCGCACCTCGGATCCGTCCCATCCCTTGAGTGCTTGGTGCCGGACCCGACCTCTCGAGCCGAGGGCGAGCCTCGGATCCGAGGGAGCTGGTGTGTCTTCGGCTCCGTCCAGGTCGGAGCACACTGGTCTCTCGGATCCGGCGGTTTCGGCTCGACTCCGATCCGTCGTCGGATCCGAGTGGGGTCGGCTCGGGCTTAGAAGCTGGCTCCCCTCGGCTTTCAACGTTATGGAAAGGGCACTGTCGAGGACATCCGGACCCTGGTCCCTGCCACGGCTCCATCCCGCACTCCTTTGCAGTTGGGCCAGGCCCCACCAGCCGGTCCCAGGGACAGCCGCCTCGATGTCCCAAGTGGTTCCCTTGGAACATCCGTCTGCTGAAGAGTACTCCTCGGACAGCCCCCGATGAAGTACCTCGGAAGCGCAAGTGCAAGAGGAGGCACATGGACTCCCTGAGTCCGTCACTGAAGACACGGACTTGGATGAAGGGAAGGCTCCCCTAGGTCACCCCTGAGGACGTCTCATTTGGAGACATCATGGAGATGTTAAGGATCAGGGGGTGGTCTGCCCCAAGGCTTCTTCGACGAGTCTGTGTTCTTGGAGGCATTCGAGGCGGGCCCTTCTACCTCTTGGGTGTCCCTCCTGCTGACCCCTGGTAGATCTTATATCTATCAGGCGTGGAAGGATCCGGACACCATTGAGCCTATCCTAAGCGCCCGGACCGCATTCTTTCTCCTCCATCAGACCGCACCCACTGGAGTAAGGGTCCCCAGTTGATGCCATGATGATGGCTGCAGCCAAAGAGGGAATTGGCCCAGGAGAGTCCCTCCGTCCATCCTCCGGGCAAGGAGTCCCGTTCGATGGATCGCATTGGGAAGCGAGTGTTTAGTTCAGCGACCTTCTCTTTGAGAGGCTGAACTACATGGCACATGTCATTAGGATGCAGCGAGATCTGATTAAAGAATACGCTGCATCTCCCCGAGTCCATCTCGAGTGAGGATAAACAGGTTTACTCCACCTGGATGGCCACTCTCAGATCTGTATCCAATACATCTATCGGCTGCTGTCTCATGCTACTGAGGGAGCCGCTAGAGCCAGGAGCAGGCCTTGTCATGAGGCGACAGGCCTGGCTCCGCCATTGTGATTTTGCTGAGCCCTTCAAGGCGACCTTGAATGCCCCTTCGATGGTTCTGCCTTGTTTGGCAAGACTGTTCGCACATTAGTCCAGAGCGAAAAGGACGGAAGGCGCTGTCTGCCGGAGTCCGCTTCTCAGCTCCCCAGAGGTCCTTCTCTAAGAACCAAAAGGGACAGAAGAAGATGTGGTTCGAAGTCGCAGCAGTCCCAACCTGCTCCGGATAACCAGTCCTTCCGCGGCAGAGGAGGACGGGAGGTCGTCGTGCCAGAGGCAGGGGCTCCTGGCAATTTTGGGTCCAGAGAACCCTTCTCTGAGAGACCCACGCAGCAGCCCTGAAGGGTTGCCCGGCTGTCCGTCTCTGGAGGCAGTCGGGCGGTTCGATGCACCTGACTTCTTGGGAGTCCATAACAACAGACAGTTGGGTGCTTGACTCATATCCAGAGGATATTCAATACCCCTAATCAAGATTCCCAAATCTGCAGCCTCCCAGATGTTCCACCCGACTGGGAGGCGGCAGCTCGAAATCGAGCAGCTGCTAAGAAAAGAGCCATCCAGCGCGTCCCCAGACCAAGCCGGATTAGGGTTTTACTCCAGGTTCTTTTGGTGCCAAAGAAGACGGGGACTTAAGACCAATTTTAGACCTTTCCCTGTTGAACCTGTCAGTAACCAAACAAAAGTTCCGGATGGTCACCCTGCAATCTATACTCCCCTTTTGAGGAGAACGACTGGATGTGTTCCATAGACCTCAAGGATCGTGCTACCACATACGGATGGACAGGCGATCCAGGAGGTTTCTTCGCTTCGGCTGGGAGCCAGTCATTATCAGTTCAGGGTCCTCCCTTTGGTCTCACCTCAGCCCCAGGGTGTTTACCAAGGTGTTAGCGGTGGTAGCGGCCCACCTGAGGCTCCAGGGATTACAGGTCTTTCCGAACCTGGTGGGCTGGCTCCTGACGGCATCATCAAGGCATCTTCTGTGCTCAGCCAGGGATTACTTCCTTCAACTAGCACCAAGGCTGGGCATCACGATCAACTGGGAGAAATCTTTTCTGAATCCAACTCAAATTATAGATTTCATAGGAGGAAGACTAGACACAAGATCAATGCGAGCCTTCCTCACCCCAGACCGTATCGCCAGCCTGAGGTGTCATGTGACAGCAATCCTTCAACCTTCACCAACTGCAGCTTCGGTCCTGAGGGCCCTAGGTTCTATGGCGGCAGCTATCCGCTTCTAATTCATGCCCGCCACGCATGCGGGTTCTTCAATGGACCCTTCAAGTTCAGTGGTCTCCTCTTTGTTCGTCTCTGAACGCTCCGATTGCGGTCAGCAGAGCGTGCAGGGACTCCCTTCTGTGGTGGCTTCTTTCTCCGGGCCCCTAGCAGGAAGACCCTTTGCGCTGCATTTCCCGAGCCACAGTGACCACGGACGCTTCTTGCCTCGGGTGGGGGCATTCTCATGGAAAGATTGTCCAAGGCACGTGGAATCCCACAGAGACGTCATTGCATATAAATGTACTGGAAATGAGGCGGTGCTCCTAGCGTTGCAAGCACTTCACCACGTTCTTCCTACAGGGACTATTGCGATTCAGACAGACAACATGTCCGTAGTCTGGTATATCAACAAGCAGGGAGGAACCAGGTCTTATCCCTTTGTCGAGAGGCCATGAGAGTCTGGGAATGGGCAATTTCCACCAAACGCTTTCTGATAGCAACGCACATTCCGGAAAGTCCAACATCCTTGCGGACAAGCTCAGTCGCACCATCCTTTCTCCACACGAGTGGTCCTCAATCTTCAAGTAGCGAAGAAGATTTTTGCCGTTGGGGCAACCCTGTTGCGATCTTTTGCTTCTCCCTCAAACGCCAAATGACAATTTCTTCGCTCTACTTCCCCACCAGGAGTTCCCGAGGATGCTCTGGTGCATGCTTGGCCTCCCGGTCTCCTTTATGCCTACCCTCCACTTCCTCTGATGCAGAGGTTTCTGCAGAAAGCCAACAGTTTGGGGAGCAGAATGATTCTCATTGCCCCATTCTGGCCTCGACAACCTTGGTTCCCCTTGTATGGTCTCACAAAATCAATCCACCATGGATTCTGGATCCAATTTGGATCTCATCTCTCACCCTCTGGGAATGCCAGTTCCCAATCTGCGAACCCTGAAGTTGACAGCTTGGCTGCTCCAGTTCCAACCTTAATTAGGACTCCCGGTATCTCTTCACCGGTCAAAGCCATTTTGGTGGCTGCTCATAAACCTTCCACCAGACAGGTTTATCGGAGCAAATGGAAGAGGTTCTCTATATGGGCAGGACAGAGAACTGTGGATCCTTTTTCAGCACCTATCTCTGCGGTGCTAGATTTTCTAACAGACCTCTTTCATCAAGGGGCCAGTTCTTCCACGATTAAGGTACAATTGGCTATCTTGCATTATCACATCGGACAGGACACAGCTCCCTTATGACAGCGAAATTATGCAAAACCTTTCTCAAAGGAGTTTTTTTATTAAGACCTCCAGTCAAGGAGGTTGTACCGCCTTGGGACTTGTCTTTAGTCCTGCAGGCCCTTACTGCTCCTCCCTTCGAGCCTGCAGCTTCTGCTGATTTAAAATTCCTTTCCTGGAAGACTGCCTTTCTGGTAGCTATCACTTTAGCCAGAAGGGTGTCTGAGCTTCAGGCTCTTTGTGTCAAACCACCTTACCTTTCTTTCTTTCCTGATAGGGTGTGCCTCAGGACCAATCCATCTTTTCTTCCGAAGGTCTCTTCTGAATCCAATATTAACCAGTCAATCAATTTGCCTGTCTTTTTTCCCAAGTATTCAAACAAAGGGGAATACAAATTGCATTCATTGGATGTTCATAGACAATTACGTTTTTATATTAACAGGACAGCTGGCCACAGGAAATCAGATCAGCTGTTCGTCTCCTTTGCTAAATTTGCTCTGGGTAAAGCAGTGTCTAAAGTCACTCTATCTAAATGGATTGCTAATTGCATATTGCAGGCATATGACTCTTCAGGCAGACCTGCCCCTCAGAGGGTTACGGCTCATTCTACTAGGGCAGTTTCTCGTCAGCCTTTAAGTCCCGTGTTTCGTTGGATGATATCTGCTGCAGCTACTTGGGCCTCGCCTCATACTTTTATTTCTCATTACAAGGTGGATGTTGTTTCTAGAGGAAGAGCATCCTTTGGCTCAGCGGTGCTCGAACATCCTTCCATGATGGCCCAAGATTCAGGTAGCTAGGGACTCTGTCCCACAGGTTGCAGACGAATGAAGTCTGCCTACTTCAGATTTAGAAGTTATGTACTCACCATAACGTTCCATCTGAGTAGGTGACTTCATTCGGATGCAACCATCCCCCCCTCCATCCCCCTGACCTTTATAGAGTGAGTATTTATGCTGTTTTTAGTATACTGTGGTCAGTATTTGAGGCAAACTCAATCTGAGGTCAGTCAGGGCTTGGCAAGGGGTTATGGGTAAGAGGGAGGAGCTAGGAGCTCGGAGCCTAAGCTTTTGAATTGCCGGCTCGGATCCGAGATCGGATCCGATACCCACAGGTTGCATCCGAATGAAGTCACCTACTCAGATGGAACGTTATGGTGAGTACATAACTTCTAATTTCCAAATACAAGTCACTTTTTGCCCAAAACCTTCAAGCGTCTGCTAGAAAGATGAAGAAGAATTTCACCTTTCAACACGACAGTGACCCCAAACATAATCCAGATCAACAAAAGAATGGCTTCACCAGAAGAAAATTAAAGTTTTGGAATGGCCCAGCCAGAGCCCAGACCTAAATCCAATAGAAAATCTGTGGGTGACCTGAAGAGGGCTGTGCACAAGAGATGCCCTCGCAATCTGACAGAATTGATCAAGGAGCTATCTAAATCTGTCTCGGATATATTGCCTGTGGTTGTTCATAAGACTGTGGACTCCCAGCTGTCTATCCTACAGTCAACTTTCAGCATAGCCATGCAACTGCTTTCCAAAATAGCTAATGGCACAGCCAGGGCAGCAGGCACTGGCCATCATCATGGAAAGCTTCAAGATGCCATTTGTAAATGCCCCTTATGAAGGGTCGAAATTTTCTGGACTCAGTTAAAGATACTGTTACTAGGATCCAGTAGGATGGCAAGATTCTTTCTGCAGTGGGAATCCACTTTTCTATGCCATAAAAGTCTTTCTCTAGAAATTTAAAGATGGGGGAAAAATGTGGTTCCTGAAATCTGTGATGTTCTTTGTGTTTCACTGTTGCAGTCATTACATTTGTGTTATCTGCCTGCAGGTAGCCCTCAGCCGGTCTGAATAACAGAGTCTTGGATTCCTGTGTCAGATGCTGTCTCTTCTTCCAGGACGTCTGATCATCAGGGGTATAAAACATGCAGCCGACGCCATTATATCAGTCTTTCTTGCCGCGCGGTGCCCGAAGCTGAAGCAGTTAGCAAGTGCCGGTCGTCCAACTCCTGAAATTTTCTTTTTCAAGTTTCAGAACCGAAGTCTTCAAAAAAGCTAAGTACCCCGTTGGGGATCCTTTTTCTTGCTCTTAACCGATGTCAGTAAAAGTGAACAATTGTCTTACTTGTGGAAAGCAAATACCTCATAAAGATTTTCATTCATACTACATTCCTTGCTTAGGCCTAGACCACAACGTGTTTTGTGCATTATTCAACCCCAGAGCTATTTGTCGTATGACTATGTTTGCAGCAAATTATGTTCGTACTCTGTATATCTATCCAGAAATGGCTTTGATAAGCTACTACCGATATTCTGAAAAAACGTAAGAATAAAGGCAGACACAGACCGCATAGGTCCAAAACTGCCAATGACACTTCCATTAAGCTAGTCGCCAGTCCGCCGGTATTCAGTGAGGGGCTTTTGCAGCCCCTGATACCCACTACTTCAGATTCACAGGCCTCTACTGAGACCCATTCGGAGTCCGGTATGCAGCGAGATTCTTCTTCGATTATGGAACCTGCGGATGTCTCTACCTTGGATGGGTCCGGAGCCGCTGTGCAGGCACTGGCTTCTGAGGGTGTATTCAGGCCTACAGATTTGTGTTTTAAACCAAGGCCATCTTCTTCATCCAGGCCTAAAACTCGACCCACGCCTAGAAAACAGACGTCCAAACCACATGGTCAGGCCCATATGCCTACAAAACAAATGCTTAGAATGGCTGAAGACCTTATTACCTTAATTAGGGGAAGCCAGCCTTCCCCCTCCAAGAGACCTAGAAATGATTTTCCTTCTGATTCCTCTGATCAGGATTCGGATATTTCTGTTTCTTCTGATTACCAGGATTTGCCCTTATCTACCTATGAGGGTTTTGATGCAGAGGATTCCATTCCCTCTGCTTCCCCTCCAGAAGATTTTTCTTTTTGTGAAACCTTGCACACTCTTAGGGAGCATTTCCTCTGGGAAAGCCAGGATTACTCTTGACTCCAAAAAAGAGGCTTAGGGAATTCTTACTCCTTCCTCAACACAGGCCTTTAGCTATCCCTCTGATGTTCATCGTGCTATGCTGCTACAGTCATCACACTTGGGTTATCCTGCCGTCAGGCAGGCCCGCAGTCGGCCTGAATTCCAAAGCCTTGGTCCGATGTCGGTTGTCGTCGCTTCTTCCCTGATGTCAGTGCGGCAGGGGTATAAAAGAGGCAGCCAACGGCATTTTCTTCAGTCTTTCTTGTCGCGCGGTGCCCGAAGCAGAAGCAGTTCGCAAGTGCCGGTCGGCCAGCTCCTGAGATTTTCGAACAAAATTTCAGCCGAAGTCTTCTATAAAGCTAAGTACCCCGCTGGGGAAACTTTTCTTGCCTCAGACCGATGTCAGACAAAGTTAATAATTGTATTTCTTGTGAGAAGCAAATACCTCATAAGGATTTTCATTCTTATTGTATTCCTTGCCTAGGCCCAGACCACAACGTTTCTGGTTGTCAGTTTTGCGCTAGGTTCAATAAACGCACTATTAAGCGTCTGGCTGATACCGCCCGACATTATTTTGGCAGAAAATTCAACTACATTATGTCGTCGGAACCTCCGACAACCGCTGTGTTTAAAAAACGCAAGGACAAAGACTGGCAGCCTAGACCAGATACCGAGGTCTCGGTTAGGCCTGCCGCCGGATCTTCGGTATTCAGTGAGGCGCCTACGCAGCCCCTGACTACCGCAGATTTAGAAAATACGACTACCTCTCAGTCAGAATCTACTGGGCCACTGGAGCCGGTTCCTCCTCAACTCATGGACGCCAGCCCTGGCGGCGATCCGGAGACTATGGACAGGCCTTTGGTTTCAGAAGGCATCTTTAAACCGACGACTCTCTCCGTTGTCATACGCTAAGCTTCCAAAGGTTAAGAAACCGGGTCCACAGACTCCCACACAGGCCCCTATGCCTAAAAAACAGATGCTCAAAACGGCGGAGGACCTGATTACCCTTATCAGAGGTTCCCAGCCCCCATCTGACAAAAGGCCTAGACTGGAGGAAGATTTACCTCCTTCTGACCAGGAATCTATTTCCTCAGCAGACTCTGAGGAACAAGATTACCCCTTCCCTCTCTATGAAGGCTCAGATGCTGAGGAGTCTATTCCCTCTGTTTCCCCCCCTGAAAACTTCTCTTTTGGGGAAACCCTGCACACCATGAGAGAGCATTTCCACTGGGAAGGACAAGATTACTCTGACTTCAAGAAAAGACTCCGTGAGTTGATGTCCTTCATGGATGCATCTGCAGTCATAACAACTGGGTTGTCCTGTCGTCAGGCAGCCCTTCGGTCGGCCAGATTCCAAAGTCTGGGTCCGGCTTCGGCTGATGTCGCACTTCACCCGACGTCATCTCTGCTGGTCTTCAGGTATAAAGGCATCAGCCGACGCCATTTTCCTCAGTCTTTCTTGCCGCGTGGCGCCCGAAGCAGAAGCTGTTCGCAAGTGCCGGTCGGTCAGATCCAGAGATTACTACTACGAATACTACTTCAAGACTTCTAAAAGCTAAGTACCCGTTGGGGACTCTTTCTTGCCTCAGCCGATGTCAGAAAAAGTCAATAACTGTTTAACTTGTGGGAAACAAATACCTCATAAAGATTTCCACTCTTACTGTTTGCCTTGTTTAGGCCCAGACCACGACGTAGCAGCCTGTTCGCCTGTGCTTCCTTCAGCGTTAACGCTTAGGCGTCGGTCGGAGTTTGCTGAACAGTTTTTCGGCTCAGATTTTGCGTACATTATGCCGTCGGATCCTCCGACTACCCAAATTGTTAAAACGCAAAGAAAAGACCGACACTCGCGGTCCGCGGTTTCGGCCGAAACCACGGTTAAGCAAACCGCGAGTGTCTCGGTTTTGGCCGGAACCCCGGAAACTGATCAAAATACAGCCGAATCAATGACTACTACTGAGGTTCCTGCTACTTTACTTGAATCGGCCTCAGAAATTTTACCTACAACAGTGGTTACTAGTGACTTATCAGACACCATCCCTTTGGATGTCTCTACCCCAGCACGTGGTGCTGCTAGGCCTCCTGCAGCCATGTCTATTAAGGCCTTTGCCAGGGCTAAAGCAGCCAAATCTACTAAATCAGTGCCTGTTAAACCCCCCTCAACCAGGCCCACTTCTAGTTCACAAATGCTTACTCTGGCAGAAGATTTAATATCCTTAATTAGGGGATCTCAATCTCACCCAGACAGGGCCTCTCAGCCCCAGAAAGAGACCTAGAGCAGAGCCCCCCGAGCCTGTGTCCTCTGATGATTCTGCGGATGACTCCGATATTACAGACCAGCCAGAGGCTCCTTTTTCCAATTATGAAGACTCCGATGCTGAAGAATCCATTCCAGCTGCCTCTCCACCAGAAGAATTCTCCTTTGGGGAAACCTTACATGCTATGAGAGAACAATTCCAATGGCAGGAACAGGATTTCTCAGATTCCAGAAAAAGACTTAGGACTTTTCTGCACTTACCACAACATAGGCCCTTAGCTATACCTCCTGTCCTTTCTGTTGTGGACGATGCATTTAATGATGTCTGCACTGCACCTGATTCCTTACCTCCAGCCCCTGCCAAACCAGATAGATTTTACAGGGTGCCAGACACTCTTCACCACCTATACAAGGCCCCACTTGCAGACCCCGAAACTATATCCCAGGGGCCTAAGGCAGTAGCCTCGACCACAGCAAAAACCCTATTCCTTCTGAAAGGGAATCCAGGTCTTTAGACAGATGGGGCAAAAAAAGTTTACACCTCTGCTACTCTCTCAGCTAGAGCTTTAAACTGTCAGTTTCACATGATACAATACCAAGAGTTTATGCTTGATCAGTTAACTAAAAAGCTATCCTCTGATGACTCTATAGATAAGAAATATGTATTAGAAATGGTAAATAACATACAACAGGTTAGTAACCATTCCTTAAAATGTGGCTATGATGCACTGGAGGCTTCATTTAGATCAGCCATGACTGGCACAGTGATAAGAAGACATGCATGGTTGAAGGAACAGGTCTTACCGGATCATGTTAAAGCTAAGTTATTAGATGCTCCTATGGATAAGGCCAGTTTGTTTGGTACACCTGCCCAGCAGGTAATGAAGAAAATGGAAGAAAAGGCAAAATCTGTACAAACGGTTAAAGATTTCTTACAGGTTCAGCCCCCAAGGTTTAGCAGGAACTGGCCTGCAAAAATTGGTCCTTTCCTGGCTCCACAAGATCCCAAAGGGGCAGGAATAGACGTTCCAGAGGCAGAAATCAATCCAGAGGGGGTGCCTACAGAGGACGACAGTGGCAAGGTAATAACAGAGGCACAGACACAGCCACTACCACTGCAACAGGACAATCACAGTGACTTGACTCTAACTCCGCCTACCAGGGAACAAATAGCAGCACCATTAGGCGGAAAATTAGCCTTATTTTCGAAGAACTGGCACTATATCACAAAAGACAAGTGGATTTTGCAAACCATAGACCAAGGTTACCGGTTCCACTTCCACACTTTACCAGTCAAAAGAGGAATGCCAAACCTGCCTCCAAATCAAAAAAATAGAAGCTCTACAGCAGATAATGCAATTAACAAAGATGAGAGCTGTGGAAAGAGTACCAATAACAGAACAAGGCAAAGGATTCTACTCCAGACTATTCCTAGTTCCAAGAAAAGAAAAAGTTGGAGACCTATTCTCGACCTGTCCATCTTAAACACATACATCATTGTCCCAAAATTCAAAATGCTGACCCTACAACAACTTCTTCCCATGCTGGGCAAGGAGTGTTGGCTGGTAACTCTAGATCTCAAGGAGGCATACCTGCACGTCCCCATTCGACCAAATTGCAGAAGATACCTCAGATTTCTTGCAGGATCAGAGCACTATCAATTCTCAGCATTGCCCTTTGGCTTATCTACTGCGCCCAGAGTATTCACAAAATGCCTGGTGTCAGTAATCGCCCACTGCAGACTACAGGGAATCCAAATTTATCCATACCTGGACGACTGCCTGCTACAAGGGGACAACAAAAGCAAGCTGACAACAGATTTACAAAGGGTCATTTACTTGCTACAAGCCCTGGGATACACAGTCAATTTACAAAAGTCAAGGCTGATACCATCCCAAACAAGGACATTCTTGGGCTGAATTGGACACAGTAATACAAATGGCATTCCTAACTGCAGAAAAACAAAAAGAACTCCCTCTTTACTTCTTGGCACTAACAAAACAGAACAAGCTAACAGCAAGAAAAGTTCTGCAGGCCTTGGGCTTCATGGCATCATGCATAATCTTGGTTCCACATGCCAGACTGCATATGAGAAAACTACAGTGGTACCTAAAGAATTTATGGTCCCAACACAGGCACAGCCTAGAAGCAGAAATTCCACTAATCCCATGCCTAAAACAGGAGTTCCTATGGTGGGCTCAAGCATGCCAGTCAAACCCAGGCCTACCCTTTCACAACTATCAAGCAAGCCAAACCATCACAACAGACGCCTCAGACCTAGGATGGGGGGCTCACATGCTGGACAAATGCGTACAAGGATCGTGGATGCAGGACCAGCTACACCTGCACATCAACCAAAAAGAAATGCTGGCAGTAAAACTGGCAATCCAAAAATTCAGACCATTTCTCAAGGAAGGCCATTTGATGATAAGGACAGACAACACCACAGTCATGTGGTACATCAACAAACAGGGAGGCACTCATTCATACCCCCTATGCAGAATGACTTTGGACCTTTGGAACCTGGCACTCAGCTACAACATCCAGTTACAGGCAATATTTGTACCGGGAAAGGAGAACACTCTAGCAGACATGTTAAGCAGAACCACCTCGGATGCTCACGAATGGATGCTACACCCGGACATCTTCAAGACCATCACAAAGAAATGGGGAAATGCCACAGATAGATCTATTCGCTTCCCCTCTCAATCACCAGCTCAAAAAATTCTGCACAAGGGCATTCCATCCACTTGCATGGAAGGTGGATTCGCTCTCCTTCAGCTGGAAAGGTCTGACAGCATATGCATTCCCACCTCTTCCCTTGATGCACAAGGTATTACTAAAAATCAAGGAGGAACGTCCAAGGATAATCCTGATAGCTCCGAACTGGCCAAGACAACACTGGTACCCATTGCTGAGGAGCATGTCTCGGGACAAAATGTGGTCAATACCCTGATGCCTTTGATGTTAACTCAGAACAACTACAGCATCATGCATCCAAACCTAAAACTTTGCAACTGACTGCATGGAACATCACATAGCAGCAACTAATCCAGATCTTTCCCAAAGGGTTAAAGACATTATCCTTGAAGCCCGCAGACCTTCAACAAGAAGGAACTATGCAGGAAAATGGAAAAGGTTTGTCATTTGGAGTGCTGAAAGAGGAAAAGATGTGTCGAATATAGATATTGCTAACATTCTGGAGTATTTGGCAGAGCTTCTACATACAGGCCTGTCCTATTCCTCCATCAAGATACATGCATCAGCTATTTCAGCAGAATACAGCTTTGATCCACCTGTCTTTTCACATCCTCTACTCAGGCAGTTCCTCAGAGGGATCAAGAATGTAAAACCTCCTAGGAAACCACCATTGCCAGCTTGGGACTTGAACTTTGTGCTAGAAAAGTTGACACTCGCACCTTTTGAACCAGCAGCAACAGCAGACCTACAGCATCTATCATGGAAAACTGCTTTCCTACTGGCAATAACCTCAGCAAGGAGGGTTTCTGAACTTTAGGCCCTAATGGCAGTACAACCCTTCCTAATCTTCCACCAAGATAGAGTGTCCATGAGAACTAATCCTACATTTATGCCTAAGGTGGTATCCAGAGTGTCTTTAAACCAGGCAATCCACCTACCTACCTTCTTCCCAACCCACAAAACAGAGGGGAAAGAATGCTGCATACCTTGGATGTACATAGACAGCTACGCTACTACCTGGACAGAACCAAAAGTAACAGAAAAACTGACCAGCTTTTTGTAGCCTATGCAACAGGAAGGGAAGGAAAAGCAATTTCCAAACAGACAATCTCCAAATGGATAGGAAATTGCATACGATTCTGTTACTCCTTCCATGGAAAACCAATTCCACAGAACATAAGGCCTCATTTTACAAGGGCAACAGCCACTACCACAGCCTTCTTACGAGGAGTGGCAACCAAGGACATTATTGAGGTGGCTACTTGGACCTCAGTGCATACATTTGCCAAGCATTATAATTTACCTCTGTATTCCAGATCCCGAGCAGGGTTTGCCACTGCTGTACTGCAAGGGATCCTAACCACACCATAATTTCTTCTTCCTCCTCCCCTAGTTGGCTATGGTATTCTACCCAGTTGTTATGACTGCAGATGCATCCATGAAGGACATAGTACAGTTTTGTACCTACCATAAATGTAGATGTCCGAACTGGATAGCATCTGCAGTCAGGATTACCCTCCCTCCTTCCCCTCTGTGGTACTCCTAGGGTATTTACCCTCCTAATAGCTAGCTGGTGGGGGGAGTCTCTTATGGTGTATTTGTTTGTATATATGTACATACATGCTTATTTTTGTGTTTGCCTTCTATCTTTTTGGAAACATTGGCATTTACCCAAAATTTAGCCTTCCAAGAGGGCAACTGGCATCTGGGGCAAGAAACACTGAGGAAAATGGCGTCGGCTGATGCCTTTATACCCGAAGACCAGCAGAGATGACGTCGGGTGAAGTGCGACATCAGCCGAAGCCGGACCCAGACTTTGGAATCCGGCCGACCGAAGGGCTACCTGACGACAGGACAACCCAGTTGTTATGACTGCAGATGCTATCCAGTTCGGACATCTACATTTATGGTAGGTACAAAACTGTACTTTTCTTCTACCTCAGCATAGACCCCTAGCAATTCCTCCTGTTTTAGACATTCTGGATGATGTCTACACTGAATCCAGTCTAAATCCAGATTCCTTACCACCAGCACCACCTAATCTAGACAGATACTATCGAGTCCCTGACTCTCACAAGTTTTTATATAAAAGCCCTGCTGCAGACCCAGAAACCATTTCCCAGGGTCCCAAAGGGGTTAAGGCCTCTACTGCTATGAATCCACTACCTGCGGAAAGAGATTCCAGGGCATTAGAAAGATGGGGGGAAAAAAGTGTATACCTCTGCCACTTTGGCCATGAGGGCATTAAACTGCCAATTCCACATGATTAAATACCAGCAGTACTTGCTTACTCAGTTAAAACAGAAAATGATCCCTCAAACAGATCAACTAGATTTCAAAGGGATGCAAGATTTGTTGCATGCAGCAGAACAAGTGGGAAAACATACCTTGCAGTGTGGTTTTGATTCTTTGGAGGCCTCATGTAGAGCAGCAGTCACAGGGTCTGTAATACGTAGACATGCTTGGCTAAAAGAGCAAACCTTACCAGAACATGTCAAAGCAAAGTTGCTGGATGCTCCACTGCAAAAGGATGCTTTATTTGGTGTCAAAGCAGAGGAAGTTTTAAAGAAGGTGGAAGAAAAGGCAAAATCAATGCAAACAGTTAAAGATTTTTTACAGGTACAACCTCCTCGCTTCAGCAGAAACTGGCCATCAAAAAACTGGTCCTTTCCTGCTTCAGACAGACCCCAAAGGGGCAGGTACAGACGCCCTAGGGGCAGAGGCCAGGCACAAGGCACCTTCAGGCCTAGACAATGGCAAACAACAACTCAGAGGGGGAGACGACAGATCTCAACCCTTCAGAAAACAAACTCAATGACTTTCCTCTTCGCCTGCCAAGCAAAATTGCCCAGGCAGCACCTCTAGGAGGAAAACTGGCTCTTTTCCCACAAAATTGGCACATCATAACAAAGGACAAATGGGTTCTGGATATTATTACCTGAGGCTACAGATTTCATTTTCACACTTTACCACGGATGAGAGGCATGCCAAATCTGCCAACAAACCAATGGACAGAGGCACAAAAGCAAATTTCAGCTCTCATGAACATGAAAACAATTCAAAAGGTACCTGCAAAAGAGCAAGGGCAAGGGTTTTACTCAAGACTGTTTCTAGTAACAAGAAAGGACAAAGCCTGGAGACCCATCTTAGACCTTTCAATTCTAAACACGTACCTGGACATTCCCAAATTCAAAATGCTCACACTACAGCAGCAGCTTCCCATGCTGGGCAAGGAGTCTTGGCTGGTAACGTTGGACCTCCAAGAGGCATACCTGCATGTCCCTATCAGACAAGATTGCAGAAGATACCTCAGATTTTTGGCAGGCACAACGCATTATCAATTCTCTGCATTGCCCTTTGGCTTATCTACTGCGCCCAGAGTATTCACGAAATGCCTGGCATCAGTAATTGCGTACTGCAGACAGCGAGGAATACAAATTTATCCATATCTGGACGACTGCCTGATCCAAGCGGACAGCAAAGACATCCTACTACAGCATCTGGCATTTGTAACAAAGTTGTTAAGTTGCCTAGGGTACACAGTAAACAAAAAGAAGTCAAAACTAATACCCTCACAAGAAATAATTTTCCTGGGTGCCAGCTTGAATACAATGGCCCAGATGGCTTAGCTCACGCCAGACAAGCAAAAACAACTGGCTCAGTACGTCAAAAAGATGGCAACTTCTACCCAGCTCACTGCAAGGAAATTCCTGCAGGCATTGGGGTACATGGCATCCTGCATTCAACTAATTGCATATGCAAGGCTGCATATGAGAAAACTACAATAGTACCTAAAAAGTGTATGGTCCCAACACAGACACAGCCTCGAAGCAAGTATAACTCTCATTCCCTGCCTTCAAAAAGAGTTTCTATGGTGGGCTCAAGCATGCCAAACAAACAAGGGCCTTCCTTTTGTCTCACCTCCAGCAAACCAAACCTTGACAACAGATTCATCAGACTACGCCTGGGGTGCACAAATGGCAGGACAATGCATACAGTACAGGGCAAATGGTCTGCAAACCATAGGCAACTACACATCAATCAAAAGGAGATGCTAGCTGTAAAAAATGCACTAACAGCCTTCAAGGACCTCTTGCATCCAGGGCAACTTCTAACAAGGACGGACAACACCAGTTATGTGGTACATAAACAAACAAGGAGGAACTCACTCCTACCCACTATGCAGACAGGCAATGGACTTGTGGAACACACAGCATTAACTTACCAAGTACAACTGCAAGCACAATTCCTGCCAGGAAAAGAAAACATTTTGGCAGACAAATTCAGCAGAAATTTGACAGACCCTCACGAGTGGAGACTACACCCGCAAGTATTCTGAATGATAACTCAAAGGTGGGGACCACCAGACATAGATCAGTTTGCCTCAACCAACAATTGCCAGCTACAAAAATTTTGCACAAGGACTTATCATCCCCTGGCCTGGAAAGTGGATGCCCTGTCATTCAGCTGGACAGCATTGTCAGTCTATACCTTCCCACCTCTGCCTCTACTGACCCAGGTATTACTGAAAGCCAGATCAGAGAGACCACAGATGATCCTCATTGCTCCGGACTGGCCACGTCAACACTGGTACCCACTACTACGAAACTTGACTCGCAGCCCTCCATGGATCTTACCTCAATTCCCTCTGCTGTTAACCCAACAAAACTCTCAGATCCTTCACAGTCAACTAAGGACCTTAAATCTAGCTGCATGGAAAATACCTTAAATTATTAAGCAACACTTCTCTCAAAGGATGTCCAGAATGTCATTTTGGAGGCCAGGAGGCCCAGCACCAGAAAAACTTACTCAGACAAATGGAAAAGATTTTGTGTATGGAGCCAGGCCAGAAGCCTAAATCCTGGCATCCCAAATATTCCGCACATACTCCAATATCTAACTGAGATGCTACACAAAAGCCTTTTTCTCATCCATAAAGATCCATGCTTCAACCATTTCAGCTCAATATGATACGGTTCCTCCCATTTTCTCTCATCCTTTACTAAGGCAGTTTCTCAGAGGGGCAAAAAATACAAGACCCCCCAGAAAACCACTAACTCCAACTTGGGATCTAAATTTTGTTCTGGAAAAGTTAACACTTCCTCCTTTCGAACCAGCCTTTTCAGCAGAGCTTCAATACTTGTCATGGAAGACGGCCCTGCTGCTGGCTATCACCTCAGCACGTAGAGTCTCAGAACTGCAGGCACTTATGGCAGTGGAACCTTTCATCATTTTCCATCATGACAGAGTATCTTTACGCACCAACCCTTCCTTCATGCCAAAGGTAGTATCCAGTGTGGCTCTCAGACCATACACTTGCCCACCTTTTATCCAAACCCACAGAATAAAGGAGAAAGACTCCTTCACTCTTTGGACATTCACAGACAGTTACGTTACTATTTGGACAAGACAAAGGCCTTCAGAAAATCTGACCAACTCCTTGTATCCTATGCACCAGGCTCAGAAGGAAAGGCTATTTCAAAACAGACCATCTCCAAATGGATAGCACATTGCATCCGCTTTTGCTACTCACACCACGGGAAAGCAGTGCCTGCTAGTATTAGGCCTCACTCTACCAGGGCTACAGCAACCTCAGCAGCCTTCCTCCGAGGAGTCCCAACAAAGGACATTCTGGAGGCAGCTACCTGGAGTTCAGTGCACACCTTCACCAAGCATTACCACCTTCCTCTGTACTCAAAAAACAGAGCTGGGTTTGCCACTGCAGTTCTGCAGGGCATCTTAGCTGCACCTAACCCAGTTTAGCTCCTACCACCCAACCGTAGCTTTGGGACTCTACCCAAGTGTGATGACTGCAGCAGCATAGCACGATGAACATAGTACAGTTTTGTACCTACCATAAATGTAGATGTTCGAGTGGTTATGCTGCTGCAGTCCAGGTTACCCTCCCTCCTTCCCCTCTACCTAACAAGGCTTTTCTTATACCTCCATGTACTTCAACCTTTGGGATGCATGTCTGTATGGTGTATTTGCTTACAACTAGTACCATTGATTTGCACTAAGGTATGTTTTGCAAGCTTCTTATTTTGCCTTCTTAGTTTGGGGCACCTGACATCTGGGGCAAGAAAAACTGAAGAAAATGGCGTCAGCTGCCTCTTTATACCCCTGCCGCACTGACGTCAGGGAAGAAGCGACGACAACCGACGCCGGACCAAGGCTTTGGAATTCAGGCCGACTGCGGGCCCGCCTGATGGCAGGATAACCCAAGTGTGATGACTGCAGCAGCATAACCACTCGAACATCTACATTTATGGTAGGTACAAAACTGTACTTTTCTGGACATTGTAGATGATGCCTTCTTGGAATCCAGCCTGTCCCCAGACACTTTACCTCCAGCTCCCAAAAAAACCTGACAAGTATTAGAGTACCTGACTCCCACAAGTTCCTCTTCAAGAATCCTACTGCGGATCCAGAGACCATTTCCCAGGGACCGAAGGGCATTAAGGCTACTGCTGCCAAAAATCCTACCCCTTCTGATAGAGATTTTAGAGCCTTGGACAGATTGGGTAAGAAGATATACACTTCTGCTACTTTGGCCATTAAGGCTTTAAATTGCTAGTTTCATATGTTAAAGTACCAGCAGCATATTATGGGACTACTTGAACAGAAAATGATGTTGATTCCTGACTGTGCTGAACACAAAGAATTACAGGATTTAAAGCATTCTGCTGAACAAGTTGGTAAACATACTTTGCAATGCGGTTTTGACTCTTTAGAAGCATCTTGCATGGCTGCTGTCACTGCGTCTGTACTTGGAAGGCATGCTTGGCTTAAGGAGCAAAACTTGCCAGATCATGTTAAAGCTAAATTACTGGATGCTCCCTTAAACAAAGACCGCCTGTTTAGCAACAAAGCAGAAGTCCTCAAAAAAGATGGAGGAAAAAGCTAAATCTATGCAAACTGTTAGATTTCCTACAAGTACAGCCTCCCAGATTTAGTAGGCACTGGCCTTCAAAGAATTGGTCCTTTCCAGTCTCTTCCAGGCCTCTTCAGTCCAAACCCAGGAACAGTAGACCACCTAGGTTACAGTCTCAGGCTACGCACAGACCTAAGCAGTGGGGGGGCTCCCACTTCCAAAGCAGGAAGTAGTAAGACACCCCCCTACGGAAAAATGTCACAGTGACTTAACCTTAACCCTTCCAAGCTCTGCTCAACTGCCTGCTCCGTTAAGAGGAAAGCTCACCCTGCATGCAAAAACTGGAAACTCATTACCCAGTACAAATGGGTTTTAAATGTAATTTCCAAGGATACAGATTCCACTTCCACACCCTACCAACCCCAAACGGTTGGCCAGACCTACCCCCAAATCAGTGGGCAGAGGCTCAACAGCAGGTTCTCTCTCTCCTAAATATCAGGGCTATTCAACCTGTCCCAGCAGAAGAAAGGGGACAGTGTTTTTATTCAAGACTTTTCCTGGTACCCAGAAAAGACAGCTCCTGGCATCCTATCCTGGACCTCTCTATTCTAAACACCTTTTTGGTAATCACAAAATTCAAAATGCTAACACTTCAACAGCTGCTTCCTATGCTAGGCAAAGATGCCTGGTTGGCAACCTTAGACTTAAAGGAAGCTTACCTGCACATTCCAATAAGGGAATCTTGCAGGAAATACCTACGCTTCAGGGCAGGCTCCATGCACTATCAGTTTTCTGCACTTCCCTTTGGCTTATCTACTGCGCCCAGGATATTCACAAAGTGTCTAGCTCCAGCCATTGCATTTTGTAGGCAGAGAAATATTCCAATATACCCATACCTGGATGATTGTCTGATTCAGGCAGTTTGCCAGGACTTGCTATTAAAACCTCTGGCATTCGTAAAGAAACTTCTAACCTCACTAAACGAAAATAAATCTCACCTAGTACCCTGCAAGCTTGAACACAACTTCCCAGATGGCTTAGCTCATTCCAGAGAAACAAGTTTGACAACCTACTTCAAACTACTGGCCACAAAGACCCAACTATCTGCAAGGAAAATTTTACAAGCCCTGGGGTTCATGGCCTCTTGCATTCTACTAATTCCATATGCAAGACTGCATATGAGGAAACTACAGTGGTATCTAAAATGCCTTTGGTGTCAACATTTTCAGGACCTGGAATCAATAATTCCTGTCATTCCTTGTATAAAGACAGAGTTCCTTTGGTGTGCAGAGGCCTGCTACCACAACAAGGGGGCTCCCTTTTACTCTACCCCCTGCCGCCCAAACCCTTACAGATGCATCAGACTATGCATGGGGGGGGGGGGGCTCACTTGGCAGGGCAGTGCATTCAGGGCAAATGGAACCCGAGTCAGATGCACTTACATATCAACCAAAAAGAAATGTTAGCTGTACAGAATTCCCTGACAGCCTTCAAAGACCACATCCTTCCAGGACAATTATTGGTAAAGACAGACAACACCAGGGGGGAACCCACTCGTTCCCTCTCTGCAGACTAGCCATAGCTCTGTAGAACACAGCCTTGAGCTACCAAGTGCACCTACAAGCTCAATTGCTGCCAGGCAAGCTAAATTCACTGGCAGATGACCTAAGCAGAAATGTCATGGACCCACACGAATGGAAACTGGAACCAAAAATATTCAACCTCTTGAGGAAATAATGGGGGACTCCAGAGATAGACCTGTTTGTCTCCCCTCAGAACTACCCATTGGACAACTTCTGTGCAAGGACTTCCCACAGTCAAGCTTGGAAAGTGGATGACCTGTCCTTTACCTGGGAAAGCCTCTCAGTTTATGCCTTTCCCCCTCTGCATCTCCTCTCGAAGGTTCTGCTAAAGATCAAACAGGACAAGCCAAGGACAGTACTGATTGCACCAGACTGGCCTCGCCAGCACTAGTACCCCATCTTGCACAGTATGATACTGGTGGAGCCATGGCACCTACCTTGGACACCTTCCCTGCTGTCCCAGAAGGCGGGCCAGATTCTGCACCCTCAGCTTCAAACCGTGAACCTTACAGCTTGGCTTATTCCTTCAGCTCTCCAATAGCATCCCTCAGTAAGCAGGTGCTAGATGCCATTCTGGAAGCAAGGAGTCCTAGTACTAGAAAATCCTATGCTGAAAAGTGGAAAAGATGCTGTTCTTGGAGCCAGACTCAGGGGATGGGCACAACGGTGCCCAGCTTACCTCATATTCTTCAGTACTTAACAGAAATGCTCCACAAGGGCCCATCTTTCTCATCAATTAAAATTCATGCCTCTGCCATTTCAGCACATTATAATACTGAACCACCCCTCTTCTCTCATGCCCTGCTAAAGCAATTCCTCAGAGGGGCTAAAAATTTAAGACCCTCCAGGTGAGCCCTTTCTCCAGCCTGAGACCTTAACTTTGTACTGGAAAAGCTCACTCTCCCTTCATTTGAACCAGCTGCAACTGCAGAGTTGAAATTCCCTTCTTGGAAAGCAGCCTTCCTTCTAACCATCACTTCAGCAAGAAGAGTGTCTGAATTGCAGGCCCTCATGGCAGTGGAGCCCTTCATTATCTTCCATGCAGACAGGGTTTCTCTCAGGACCAATTCTTCCTTTATGCCCAAGGTGGTGTCCTCATGGCAGAGGAGGAGGTAATTCAAATGGAAGTCATTCTAGGAGCAGAGGCAAGACCACTCAACCAGGGCTTCCATGGCCCTTTTTCAGAGATGCCCTATCAGTGTCCCGAAGCAGTTGCCTGACTGCTGCACTCTGGAGGCATTTGGGGGCACTTGCCTTTGCACCCACGAGCCTGGCAAAACATCACCACAGATTTGTTGCTGCTAAAAATAACTTCCAGAGGTTATTTGATTCCCGTTTCCCTTCCTCCTCAGAAAAAGAGGAACAATCCCCAATGCTCAGCATGAGTAGAAGTGTCACAACTACTAGAAAAAATGCTCCAACTGGTACCCCAAGACCAGTTAGAATCTGGAGTCTACTCAAGGTTCTTTTTAGTGTCAGAGAAAACTGGGACCTCCAAATGCATTTTGGATCTGTCACATAAATCAGTTCATGAAACAGGCAAAATTCCAAAGTGTAGTTATTCAGTCTATATTGCCTCTGTTGAGGAAAGATGATTTGATGTTCTCATTAGATCTCCAGGATGCTTGCCCTCGTGTGAAGATAAAGAAACCCTCCACAAGATTCCTCTGTTCCCAGCCAGGAGACTATCAGTATTATCTCAGAGCCCTGCCTTTCGGTCTTGACATAGCCCCCAGGGTGTTCATCAAGATAATGGCAGTACTGATAGCACATTGTGACTGGTAGGCATCCATTTTCCTGTAATTCGATGATTGGCTAACTGTTACGTCCGAGCATCTGTTGCTTCAAATCAGGGAATCTTGCAGAAAATACCTTTGCTTCAAAGCAGGCAACCCTAGTACCTGCACATCCCAGTAAGGGAATCTTGCAGGAAATCCCTACGTTTCAGGGCAGGCTCCATGCACTATCAGTTCTCTGCACTGCCCTTTGGCTTATCTACTGCGCCCAGGGTATTCACAAAGTGCCTAGCTCCAGTTATTGCATTTTGCAGGCAAAGAAATATTCAAATATACCCATACCTGGACGATTGTCTAATTCAGGCAGAAAGCCAGGACATACTTTTGAATCCTCTGGCCTTTGTACAAAGGGTTCTAACTTGTCTGGGGTACACCATAAACGAAAATAAATCACACCTGGTACCCTGTCAACAAATTATATTCCTGGGAGCAAGCTTGAATACAACTTCCCAGATGGCTTACCTCATGCCAGAGAAACAAATTCATTTGACAAGCTACTTCAAACAAGTGGTCACAAAAACCCTGCTATCTGCAAGACAAATACTGCAAGCCTTGGGGTTCATGGCCTCCTGGATTCTTCTAATTCCATATGCAAGACTGCATATGAGGAAACTACAGTGGTGTCCAAAAAGCCTATGGTGTCAACATTCTCAAGATCTGGAAACAATGATTCCTATCATACCTTGCCGATGCCTAGAGTTCCTTTGGTGGGCAGAGGTCTGCCACCAAAACAAGGGACTACCTTTCACACCACCCCCTGCCGCCCAAACCCTAACAACAGATGCATCAGACTATGCATGGGGGGCTAACCTGGCAGGGAAGTGCATTCAGGACAAATGGAACCCAAGTCAAATGCACCTGCATATCAATCAAAAGAAATGTTAGCTATACAGAATGCTCCGACAGCCTTCAAGGACCACATTCTTCCAGGAAAACTAATGGTAAAGACAGAACACTGTTATGTGGTACATAAACAAGCAGGGGGGTAGCCATTCTTACCCCCTCTGCAGACTAGCCATGGCATTGTGGAACACAGCCTTGAGCTACCAAGTGCACCTACAAGCTCAATTCCTGCCAGGAAAATTAAATACACTGGCAGACTGACTAAGCAGAAACCTCATAGACCCACACGAGTGGAAACTGGAACAAAGGATTTTCAACATGTTGACCAGCAAATGGGGGAGCCCAGATATAGACCTGTTTGCCTCTCCCCAGAACTACCAATTGGACAAATTTTGCACAAGGACTCCCCACAAACAAGCCTGGAAAGTGGATGCTCTTTCCTTCAGCTGGAAAAACCTATCAGTCTATGCTTTTCCCCCTCTGCCTCTGCTCTCCAAAGTTCTACTAAAAGTCACAGGACAAACCAAAAAATATTCTAATTGCTTCAGACTGGCCTCGCCAACACTGGTACCCACTCCTGCGCAATGTGTCACACCTTACCTACTGTCTCAGCAGAACTACCAAATTCTGCACACTCCGCTCCAAACTTTGAATCTTGCAGCGTGGCTAATCATCTAATTTCACCCATGGCATCCCTCAGCAAACCTGTGATAGATGTAAGTTTGGAGGCTAGAAGGCCTAGTACTAGAAAATCTTATGCTGACAAATGGAAAAGATTCTGTGCCTGGAACCAATCACAATGAATAAGCATAGCAATGCCCAATATTCCTCAGATTCTGCAATACTTAACTGAGATGCTTCACAAGGGCCTATCTTTTTCTTCAATAAAAATCCATGCCTCTGCCACTTCAGCTCATTACAACACAGAACCTCCCATCTTCTCTCATCCTCTGCTAAAGCAGTATCTCAGAGGGGCCAAAAACTTAAGACCTCCCAGGAGAGCGCCAACCCCTGCATGGGACCTCAGTTTTGTTTTGGAAAAACTCAGTTTCCCTCCTTTTGAGCCAGCTGCTACTGCAGACCTAAAATTTCTCTCCTGGAAAACAGCTTTCCTTTTAGCAGTCACTTCAGCTAGAAGGATTTCTGAATTACAGGCCCTTATGGCAGTGGAGCCTTTCATTATTTTTCATGCAGACAGGGTGTCTCTCAGGACCAGTCCATCTTTCATGCCTAAGGTGGTATCCAGTGTGGCTCTTAATCAGACCATTCATCTGCCAACTTTCTTTCCCAATCCACAGAACAAGGGTGAGCGGATTCTGCATTCATTGCATGTACACCGACAACTTAGATTTTACTTAAACAGGACAAAATCTCTAAGAAAATCTGAACAACTATTGGTGGCATTTGCTGCAGGGGCAGAGGGAAAGGCTATTTCAAAGCAGACTATTTCCAAATGGATAAGCCATTGCATTTGTTTCTGCTATATGCACCATGGTAAACCTATCCCCAAGGGGATCAGATCTCATTCCACCAGGGCTGCATCTACTTCTGCAGCCTTTCTCAAAGGGGTTCCTAGCAGAGGCATCCTAGAAGCTGCTACCTGGAGCTCAGTTCATACGTTCACCAAACATTACCATTTACCTCTCTTCTCTAAATCCAGAGCTGGCTTTGCCACTGCTGTCCTGCAGGGCCTTATAGCTGCTCCTAATGCTGTATAAATCCATCCTCCCAACCATAGCTTTGAGAATCTACCCAAATGTAATGACTGCAACAGTGAAATACGAAGAACATAGTACAGTTGTGTGCACTTACCAGAATTGTAGATGTTTGAGTGTATTCACTGTTGCAGTCCTGGTTACCCACCCTCCAGCCCCCTGTTTTTCTCTTACTATACCTCTACTTTCTTTTACTATGTTTAAAAATGTTTTTGGTATATTTGCTTTTGTTTGGAGGTATATTTTTTGTGTTTTAAATTATATACATACATATATATATATATATATATATATATATATATATATATATATATATATATATATATATATATATATATATATATATATATACACCTGACTTCTGGGGCAAGAAAAACTGATGTAATGGCATCGGCTGCATGTTTTATACCCCTGACGACCTGACATCATGGAAGAAGGGACAGCAACCAACGCAGGACCCAAGACTTTGTTAATCAGGCCGACTGAGGGCAACCTGCCAGCAGATTACCCAAATGTAATGACTGCAACAATGAATACACTCCAACATCTACATTTATGGTAAGTGTACACAACTGTAAGGCCCATTCTGGTCCTCTCCCATTTAAGCACCTTTCTGAAAGTCCCCACCTTTCACATACTAATTCTACCTATTCTCCTTCTTATCCTTCCCCAGGCCTTTGTGGTGTCCTAGGACATAAAAGATGCTTATCTTCATATCCCCATTCACCAGCGGTTCAGAAGATTTCTTTGCTTTTCTGTAGCTTCCTCTCATTTTCAGTTCTGTGCTTTGCCTTTTGGTCTATCTATGGCACCAAGGGTATTCACAAAATGTTTAGCCCCTGTCATAGCCTACTGCATGCTGCAGGGTGTACAGGTATTTCCATATTTAGATGACCTGCTTTTCCAGGCTCCATCTGCAGAAACCCTTGTGGACAATCTTTCCTGCACAGTGTCCCTTCTGAAAGGACTAGGGTTTACTATCCACCTTCAAAAGTTTTCCCTGATCCTTCCCAAGATCATGTGTTCCTGGGGTGCAGGATTCTAGCAAGCAGAATGATAGCTTGTTTACCCACAGAAAAGATGATGTCCCTTACCTCCTATTTCCAGGACCTACTACCTCTTCAGTCTTTGACCACCAAGGAGTTCCTGCGCCTTCTGGAATTCATGGCCTCAACTATTCCAATGCTTCCTTTTGCTAGACTGCATATGAGGAAATTTCAATGGTTCCTGAGAACAGTATGGAAGCAATACTCACCCTCTGGAATTTGTTGTCCCCCTCCTACCCTGTCTGAAGGAGTGGTGGATTCTCCAGGTCTCCAGAAATCCAGGCCTACTTCTTCAACCTCTTCCACCCACCCAGGATCTGTGCACAGATGCGTGCAAGTCTGGAATACTGGAAGGTCAGGGATGTGTGGTCCCCACCTCAGGCAAAAGAGCACATCAATATAAAAGAAATGAGAGCTTTGATTTTTGCCCTCAAAATCTTCACGTCCAGGATTTCATCAGGAGTTCTAAGGTGGTTCAGACAATACCACAGTCCTCCAGTACATCAACAAGGAAAGTTCTATATCCCCTGCAGACTGGCATTATATGCCTGGGAAATAGCCGGCAGAGTCAGGTTTCTCTTCAGGCTGTTTACTTTGTCTCAGCTGTGAGGTGCTAATGTGATGGTAGACCCTCTTAAGTAGGCCCTTGACTCAATCCCACAAGTGGATATTAAACAGGGATGTGTTTCTGGATCTGGTCCATCATTTGGGTATTCCTCAGATATTCTTTTCTCCCCCATGAACAGACAACTTCTCAAGAATTGTGCCAGAATACCACATCCTGGGCATGGAAGGTGGATGCACAATCCTTTACATAGAAGAGGATGTTTTTGCATGCTGGGCAAGAAGGCTTGGCTTGTAACTTTGGACCTCAGAGGCATACCTGCATGTCCCAGTCAGACAATCTTGCAGAAGATACCTCAGATTCATAGCTGGCTCAATGCATTACCAATTCTCTGCACTGCCCTTTGGCTTATCTA
Organism: Protopterus annectens; assembly: GCF_019279795.1. Lineage (NCBI taxonomy): Eukaryota > Metazoa > Chordata > Ceratodontiformes > Protopteridae > Protopterus > Protopterus annectens. The sequence continues at coordinate 758,081,354 of NC_056733.1, read as the reverse complement.
CTGCACCCAGGGTCTTCACAAAATGCCTGGCACCAGTAATTGCATTTTGCAGACAAAGAGGAATTCAAATATATCCCTACTTGGACGACTGCCTTATTCAAGCAGAGACCAAAGACATTCTACTAAAGCATCTGGCATTTGTAAAAAGATTGCTAATTTGCCTAGGGTATGCAGTAAACAAAAAGAAATCAAAACAAGGACCCTCTCAAGAGATAATATTCCTGGGTGCAAGTTTAAATACAACTGCCCAGATGGCTTATGTCACGCCAGACAAACAAAGGCAACTGACTTCTTACTTCGAAAGCATGGCAACAAATACCCAGTTATTTGCAAGAAAATTTCTGCAGGCTCTGAGCTACATGGCCTCCTGCATTCTGCTAATTCCATATGCAAGACTGCATATGAGGAAACCACAATGGTATCTAAAAAGTGTTTGGACTCAACATTGCCACAGCCTGGAATCATTAATTTCACTCATTCCCTGCCTGCAGCAGGAGTATCGATGGTAGGCACTGGCCTGTCACCACAACAAGGGATAGCCATTCACTTTACCCACAGCCAGGCAGACACTAACAACAGATGCATCAGATTATGCCTGAGGGCCCACATGGCAGGAAGATGTATTCGGGGCACATGGCCCCCAAGCCAAAGGCATCTTCACATCAATCAAACAGAGATGCTAGCTGTACAAAATGCCCTGACAGCCTTCAAGGACCTAATTCATCCAGGACAGCTGCTGATAAAGATGGACAACACCACAGTTATGTGGTACATAAACAAGCAGGGGGGCACACATTCCTACCCCCTCTACTTAAGCAGGGGGGCACACATTCCTACCCCCTCTGCAGACAAGCCATGATTTTGTGGAACACAGCATTGACTTACCAAGTACACCTGCAAGCACAATTCCTGCCAGGAAAAACAAATGCTCTGGCAAACGAACTAAGCAGAAACCTCATGGATCCTCACAAGTGGAAACTAGATCCACAAATCTTCAGCATAACAAGGAAATGGGGATGCCCAGACATAGATCTTTTTGCCTCCCCTCACAACTGCCAACTTCAGAGATTCTGCACAAGGACTTATCACAAACGAGCATGGAAAGTGGATGCTTTGTCATTCAGCTGGAACAACCTTACAGTATATGCCTTTCCTCCAGAAGCCACAAATGATACCGATTGCCCCGGATTGGCCACGCCAACACTGGTACCCAGTCCTAAGGAGCTTGTCTCAAGGCCCAGCCTGGACATTGCCTCAAATTCCTCATTTACTGACCCAACAAAACAATCGGATCCTGCACAGCCAACTCAGAATCCTAAATCTAGCTGCATGGCGGATAGTGTAACAATTCAGAATACACCTCTCTCTAAAGCAGTTATGGATGTTATTTTGGAGGCCAGGAGGCCCAGCACCAGAAAATCTTATGCAGAAAAATGGAAGAGATTCTGTGCTTGGAACCAGGCACAAGAATTGACAGGCTTGTTCCAAATATTCCTCAGATTTTACAATATCTAACCGAGATGCTGGACAAAGGCCTATCCTTCTCATCAATTAAGATCCATGCCTCTGCCATTTCAGCTCATTATAATACAGACCCACCTATTTTTTCACATCCATTGTTTAGGCAGTTCCTCAGGGGGGCCAAAAAATATAAGACCTCCAAGGAGAGCACCAATACCTGCATGGGACCTCAATTTTGTCTTGGAAAAACTCTCACTGCCTCCTTTTGAGCCAGCCAATACAGCTGAGATAAAATTCTTATGGAAAACAGCTCTGCTCCTAGCAATAACTTCAGCAAGAAGAGTCTCAGAGTTACAGGCATTAATGGCTGTGGAACCTTTTATTATCTTCCATCCGGACAGGGTTTCTCTAAGGACAAACCCAACATTTATGCCTAAGGTAGTGTCCAGTGTGGCTCTTAACCAAACCATTCATTTGCCTACCTTTTACCCAAACCCACAGAATAAAGGGGAGAGACTTCTGCATTCTTTGGACATACACAGACAGCTATGCTTCTACTTGGACAAAACTAAAGCTTTCAGAAAAACTGAGCAACTTTTAGTGGCATACGCTGCAGGATCACAAGGAAAAGTCATCTCAAAGCAGACTATTTCAAAATGGATAGGACACTGCATTCGTTTCTGCTACTTGCAACATGGCAAATCAGTGCCTAAGGGCATTGGACCACATTCTACCAGGGCAGCAGCCACCTCAGCAGCTTTCCTTAGAGGAGTACCAACCAAGGATATTTTGGAGGCTGCAACTTGGACTTCAGTGCACACTTTTACTAAGCACTACCACTTACCTCTTTACTCTAAATCTAGAGCAGGCTTTGCCTCTGCAGTTCTGCAGGGCCTTATAGCCACTCCTAATTCTATTTAGACCCAGCCACCCAACCTCAGCTTTGGGATTCAACCCAAGTGTAATGACTGCAACAGTGAAACACGATGAACATAGTACAGTTGTGTACCTACCATAAATGTAGATGTTCGAGTGTATTCACTGTTGCAGTCCGGGTTACCCACCCACCATCCCACTTTCTTTGCTGGGACTTATCTGTACTTCTCTATCCTATACAACCTATGTGGTGTATTTGCTTGTAGATGAAGGTATTGTTTATTTTAGTGCATGCTTTTATAAGCAATGTTTTTTAGGGGACACCTGACATCTGGGGCAAAAAAAAACTGAAGAAAATGGCGTTGGCTGCATCTTTTATACCCCTGGCACACTGACGTCAGGCAAGAGGCGACAGCAACTGACGCCGGACCAGGACTTTGGAATTCAGGCCAACTACAGGTAGCCTGCCAGCAGGATAACCCAAGTGTAATGACTGCAACAGTGAATACACTCTAACATCTACATTTATGGTAGGTACGCAACTGTACTTTACTCAACCAATGGAAAGGAGCTTTCCTACCCTGTAAGGGCACATTCCATGAGTGCAATGTCCTCCTCTGGGGCCTACTTTAAAGGATTGGACACAGCCTGTATCTTAGAGGCAGCTACCTAATCTTCTGTTCATACTTTCACCAAGCACTGTAAATTGGATGTCATTTTCATGTCCAGGGTGGGGTTTGCCATAGCTATTCTCTATGGCTTTGTGGAAAATGTTTCTGCTGATCCTCTGCATGAGCTTTGGCATTCTCCCTCATATGTTATGAATGCTGCAGCATATGAATAAAAGAACATAGAATAGTTGTATAAAATCTTACCATAACCGTAGATGTCCTCTTGTATATGTTGCAGTATTGCCTTCCCCCAATGTTTGCCTGGTCCCTGGTTACATGTTTTTCTCGCTTTATTAGGCTTGTGCTTTGTGGCATTCAGTTCTAAGGTAGGTACGTGCTGAAATCTGCTTTATACCTGATGTCTCTTTATGGCCGAAATATGCTAACTGATGGTGAGGCATCTTGCGTACCTTATGGTAGCATTTAGATTTTGGTGTACTGGCTGGGTGTATGAGTCAGCCAGAGGCGGACTCCCCATGTTAAGAATACTGCAGCACATAGAAGAGAAGGACATATATGATTATGGTAAGATTTTACACAACTATTTTCCTCTTCTGAGGATAAGACTTTTGTGTAATGTAACTGCTTACTACTGTTTGAAATGTGTTTTATTTTTCTGATGCCACTTCAGGGCTGCTGTGGAAGTCATCCACCTTTGGTTAACTATCACCTTGACAAGACATCCCTAAGACTGTGAGCATCAATCCAGTAGTCAGGGACTTGGGGACACACATGGACAGTAATCTAACCTTTTACCATCACGTATCTACAGTAGTGATATGTTCAAGGAGGTCAGTGTTCCACTGTATTCGACATTCATCAGACCACTCATTCAGTACAGTGCCCTCTTTATTATGTACCTAGCGAGGCACATCAACTACTGGAATGTCCATAGAGGTTCCTCACTAAAAGAATACTGGGAGTAAATAACCTGTCCTTTGCAGACCACCTCAAAGCCCTATTTCTGTATTTTGTCTCCTGCAGGCTGTTGAGGTGAGATCTATGTCTGGCATACAGGGCATTGTTAGACCTCACCTTGATGGACATCCTGCATGTCTGCAAAACAAATAGCACAAGAATTACCTGTTTTAAACAGTTAAACCTCCCCTGTAATATAAACAGGACCTGCTGGACAGACTGGTTATATACTCCAGAAACTACCCCTTCTCTGAAGCATGCTCCTCTTCTGTGTGATGCACAGTTCCTCCCTAGCCCAGTTCAAATGTAACTTGGGCAGTTGGATGAAGTGCAGGAAATTCATCTCTGGTTTGGCAGCTGTCTCTAGTAGACACAGGCAGCCTGTAAATGGTTCACCTCCCAGGCCCCCTGCTTGTACTTTTCATCTCACAAGCCCCTGCTTACACTTGTCAAGGGTATCAGAACTTAGAGATTTAGGAAGCATGGCTAGGCTTAAAAAAGGCCCTAGTGGTTGTTAGCTTAGTATACACCTATGAACATTTAGCTCATTCAGTTATGCAAATATGAATATCAATATGAAAATGTAAAACATTATAAACTAGTGTTAATATCTTGGCTGCAGTGTATTCTAGATAACCACACTGTCATTTTTTTCTTGCACCTTGTTTCATATCCTGCCTATTATTAATTGGAAAGTCACTTGGTTAAGGAAGACTGCTCCCTCAAATGACCTGATGCAGGGAAGTATGGGATGGTAAATACAGGTATACAAAATAGTGCTATAGAAGTTAATCAAGACCTCAAGAAGGTTACACAGATGATGATTTGCTTCGTGGAGCAGAGCCATGTAATGGATTCGGGCAGTAGAAATTTGTGGATAGATTAGTGGCTGTAATCAGATGGTAGATTTAGTGCAAAAGAACTGGATTTGGGAGCCCTTCCTTTGTGATATTCTAAAACAATAAAGAAACCGTAGCACAGCAAACAGAGTGGGGTGTGTATATGTGGAGAGGAATTGGTGTACAATACCCTTATAGATCTCTCCATTTGCAATGCATTGTGAGTAAAGTTCCTTGAAAGGTGCAAATTGACCTCCCTTAACTTTATTGCATAATAGGAAGTAAACAAATTCATAGTCATGGGATGGGGTGACATGTAATCTCTGCACATGCACCTGTGTCTCTCTATAAGGTAGTAGTTGACTTATTGTGTCCTTTCTGAAATTGTCCGTTTAAAAAAGGCAGAGCAATTATTTTTCACTTGTCCACCCTTAATACTGGTGAAATGTAGTCTCTGCACTCATCTGTCTCTCTTTTTTTATAAGGTGGTAGCTGGCTTATTGTACCCTTTTCTGAAATTTTCAAATTAAAAAGGCAGGAGTATTATTCTAGTGGCACAAAAGGCTGATCAGTGGGATGCCTCATCTTATGCAGTCCTGATGGCGAGAGTCTGAGTGCAGTTTTGAGTGGTTGGATCAGTGGTTGTGACCTGGAAAGAGGTAGGAATTGGACTGATTAGAACCATTATAACTTACCTGTCCAGGGATGAGATTGCTTGACACCTTTAGTAATATCTGATGGAATCATCATGACACTGCAAGTTTGAAGAGGCATGATATAAGTTGATGTGGTAATTGCCTCACAAACAAGAGTTTTGTAGGTATGACTGGTGCTGTTAAAATAAAACTGACATGAATGATGGTTTCAGAATGATCCTAGTGATGAGACAACAACTGATGTCAGCAGGTGGTCCATTTTTGAGGTCTGGGACAAAATTAACTCACAACTAGAAAAATAATAAAAATTTGTATCAAAATAGAAAAAGCGTGAGGACAAAATGCCATGCCTTCATAAGAGAAAAAGAGAGCAAGAAAACTCAAACTATAGAATGCCTTGAGAACCAGCTGTCATACAAGGAGTGGTGCAAAGAGATGAAATTGTGCTTTCCTCTAGCTGGTGTTTTTGAGTTGTAGTGATTGGGATTAAAATTGTTAGCTCCAGCCTTCACTGTGGTGTACAGTGATAAATCTATGGCTGTGCCTTATCTGAAATCCTAGGCCTTTGTGCCGAAGCAGTCATCTGGGGAAGAGAATTGAAATAAGTAACTAATTCTGTCCTCCCATTCAAGACGAATGGAGAGTCTGGTGAGTGGATATGCACATCTTCCTTTTTGGCCTAGTTTGAACATTGCAGTCAAAAAATGCACCTGACATTGATGTGAGAGGTAACTGTGGGATCCAGACAATAAGAAAAAGATGACCCAATTGCCGGTGATGGCTTTACCAAGTATCCTTTTAACTGATCGCTGTAAAGACAGAGGACTGTGATAGAGCAGCTCTGTCCTGGAAAGGGAGTGTCCCCCATACTGGCGCTAAAAGGTACAGCAAGATGGGGAGGGGGTTAAAAGGTAAGTTTGAAGACAGGATAATCGGGACTGAGAGAACCAAAAATATAGTTGAAAAAGGTGATGGTGCTCCATGAAGAGTAATAAGAGCAGTACTGTGTTACTCACTTGGTGAGGTGGTCACTCCTCCTGTATTATTGCAAATTCTTTTTTCAAAAGCTGCATACACTGAATGCTTGCATGTAAGATACTGAAAGACTGTCCCCCCACGTGACCTCTCGGCAACCATTTGATAACTGGGAATGGTATACAGATAGGGTTTCTGGATTACGTTTGCTGTTGTTTATGCAGTAGGTAAAGGAACATGAGCACAGATTGTTTTCAGTTTTCTTTTTGGTGTTTTTTTAAATAATGTGATGAAATTCTATAAGCACCAAGACTATACTTCTGTAGAAAATTTACTGGGTTACTTATAAGGTACAAATAGGGTTTGTTTGCTGCTACTTGGTGATCAGATGGGATCCCTTTATCACTTCCAGTTATAGAATTCTCTGTCGTACCAGAAAGTGGTACAGAGGTGGTAGTATTAGCTGTGACAGGGTACGTTATGAATCATTACTGGCAGACCTGAATAGAAGCCCCCCCCCCCCCTTCTTAAAGGAATGTACAAGAACTGAAATAATACAATGAATTGAAATTGACTACTGTACGTAATGTTATGGATAGTTGTATCAGCACTGCAGCCTTGGAAGAAAGGTGGGCTGTATAGGGTAGTGCCAGCATGCAGTGGATTCTGGATGATATGTAAGGACAGGGGAATTAAAGAGGTAGAATGTAATGCCCAAGAGAGATTAGGTATATACTGATAGAGGTTGAAGGGGAAGCCTCTGAACTGGATGGAAACACTGGGTACCCTTGGTGAATGACCATAGGATATGAGCCACTAAATGAAGGAAGGAGGAAGGGATAATGGTAGTGCTGGGAGGACCTTAATATACCAGCAGTAAACACAAAATGCCTATTTCCAATGGAGGTAATGAAAGGTAGGAGGCATAAGCTTCAGATACTATATTTGAGCACAAGATGAGGATGGCACAAGAAATGGGAAATTCCCTCATGCTGAGGGATTTTAGTCTTCCACCCCATTATTTTTGCCTCTAAGTCACAACAACTTGGATGTTACGAAAAATTCTTCCTTTACCTTGAAACCTTTGGTCTTGGAATTCTGTCATTCATATTTCCTGGCTGAGAGGTTTGTTTCCTTCTGGAAACCTTGGCTTTCTGAATTTCCCTGTCAGTGTTTACAGCAAAAATATTTTAACCTCTTCTAAGAAGGAATGAAGGCATTTTGTGTGCATTAATTTACCACTGTTTCGTGGCTACTTTAACCAAGAATGTATAAGTCTTGGAAAGTGGTGCAAGAGGGTAGTAGTAGTATTGCAGTGCAATATAGAAGCAAGTGACAAGGTCATGTCAGCAGCTGCTGAATCAGCAGAAGTGCTTTGATTGGGGTCAGGCTTTGGGTGATACAGGAATTGGGTGGTGGTTACCTTATACTATAATTATTTCACTTCCAGTAAAGTCTTTTAGTGCATCCCCTCTAGCTATATTTGTGAGCCTTGTTCATGACTTGTCTTGATGAAGGTTAAGCATTGTTGTAATGGTGACCCATACAAAGTTTTTTCTGTCAAGTGATTTAGTTTTGCTAAATTCCCGCAGTTCTCATTGTTTCTGCTTTGAACATAGAAAAGCATTGTTCAGAGTTTAGCAGGTGTGCTAAAGTATTTAAAATATGGATGCGTTGCAGTGTTGTATGTCCTGGTTCACAAGGATGTAGTTATGCAGGTAGTGTGATTTTGAGAAATGTTTGTCTTCTGTAACAGTGAGCCAAGAATCACTGAAAGCATTAAGACATTTAAACCTGGCTGATGTAGGCACACTTATGCACCTACAGTTGTAGGTAGGTCAGGGCTACATCATGCTCTATCAAAAGATATGCAATACCTGTATTTATTAATTAAAGAAAATAGAATACTATGCAATGTATTTTTTACTGATAGTGAATTTAACCCCCCCCCCTGCTATCATAAATGTTTTGAGTCTCACTGCAAACACTGAGATATTGTTATTCCTGAAGGAAGTTCTTTCTTGAATTTGGAATACAGGCCCTGAAATTCATTGGATGTTGAATGCGTAAGAAGATATGCATGAAGTTCCACAAACCCATTGTTTTGATATGAAATTTACCATTGAGTGGAGGCAACAGTTGTGGCTTAAACCCCTGTGGTATGCAGGGTTAAAACAGTCAGCTTTCTGCATTAGTGCTGGATATTCTAACAGTCTGGTTACACTGATGCACTGTTATAGCCTTTTAATTTTTTTTACCCTTTAAGCAAATCCTCTGTGATTCTGAATTTTGTTATATGTGTTAGAGTATATCCGTTTAAAAGGCAACTTTTGTAAAAAGTAACATTTTAGAATTCAAATTAAATCCTCACAACTTGTATTCCAGAATTGAGAGTTCATTGTTTTGAAGTTGAGCTGTTTATCATCTTAATTTATTGTTCTGCTAAAAATGGAGAGTTTTAACGAAAAGTTGATGTCCTCATCTGTTAAACTTGCAATGTTCTTTTTCATGTTGTGATTTATCACTTCCAGTAGTTATTAGCCAAAAACTAAAGCCTTGCATCCTGTTGAAGTTTGCATGACCTCTAAAAATTAAACCACACAATTTTCTTTAGAGTACTTAAGCTAGGTTTGGTGCAAACAACACTGATAATTGGGGAATATGGCACACACAAGATATCTAGGGATGGATCTTCCAGCAAATGAGCCAACTGCTGGGGAACAACTCAAATAGATTTGTTTGCCTTCTTTCAAAACAGACAGTTTTAAGAAATTCTGTTTCATGATTCATTGCAAGAAGGCCTGGAAGACGGTTGCCTTCTCATTCCCTTGGGACAGGAATGTTTTTGTATATCTTTGCACCCTTTACACTGATAAGGTTTCTTCAGTAGATCCATAAGGACTTCAAAGATTGCGGTGTTGATTCCTTGTTGGCCCAGGTAATAGAGGATGTTCTTCATGTTTCACTGTTTCAGTCATCACATTTGGGATGTTCATCGTGCATACAGCTGCAGTCATAACAGATGGGGTTCTCCTGCCGTCAGGCGGGTCCTCGGTCGGCCGAATTCCAAAGTCTAGGTCCGGCGTCGGTTGTCGTCACTTCTTCCCTGACGTCAGTGCGACAGGGGTATAAAAGAACCAGCCGACGCCATTTTCTCCAGTCTTTCTTGCTGCGCGGTGCCCGAAGCAGAAGCAGTTCGCAAGTGCCGGTCGGCCAGCTCTTGAAATTAAGAAAAATTCTGAAACCGAAGTCTTCTTAAAGCTAAGTACCCCGTTGGGGAAACTTTTCTTGCTTCAGACCGATGTCGGACAAAGTTAACAATTGTATTTCATGTGGGAAGCAAACACCGCATAAGGATTTCCATTCCCTCTGTATACCTTGTTTAGGCCCAGACCACGACGTCTCAGGCTGTCGCTTTTGTGCTACATTCAATAAACGCACTATTAAGCGTCGGGCGGAGTTTGCCCAGCATTATTTTGGGAAAGCATTTAACTATACTATGTCGTCGGAGACTCCGACTCCAGTTTTGTCTAAAAAATGCAAAGATAAGGACCGACGCACGCGGTCCGCGGCCTCTACCGACACCACGCCAAAGCCGACTACACGTGGTCCGGTTCTCAGCGAGGCGCCTACGCAGCCCCTGACTACCGATGACACTTTATTGGCGGTGTCCCCTGTACCCGAGGTCGCAGGTTCCTCGGCCCACACCCAGACTACAGATACCGAAGCCACTCTTGGCGTTGAGCCTCACAATGTGGACAGGTCTACCTCCACGCAAGGTGTCTTCAGACCTTCCTCTTCTTTTTCCATCAAGGCTTTTACTAAGTCTAAAACAGCCATGCACTCTAAGAGACAAGCTACACAGGGCCCATCTCAAGGCCTCATGCCTAAAATACAGATGCTTAAAATGGCTGAGGATTTAATTACTCTTATCAGGGGTTCTCAACCCCCACCGGACAAAAGGCCCAGAGTGGAGGAAGAATCCCCCTCCTCTGATCAGGGCTCCATTATTTCAGAGCACTCTGATGATCAGGAACATTCTTACTCCCCTTTTGAAGACTCTGATGCAGAGGAGTCCATTCCTTCTGTATCTCCCCCAGAGGATTACTCATTTGGGGAAACTTTGTATACCTTAAGGGAACACTTCCACTGGGAAGGCCAAGATTATTCAGATTCCAAGAAAAGGCTTAGGGAATTTCTCTTGCTACCTCAGCACAGACCTCTGGCTATACCTCCTGTCTTGGACATCGTAGATGATGTTTACTCGGAGGCCTGCCTTAACCTGGATTCTCTGCCTCCAGCCCCAGTCAAGCCTGACAGGTACTACAGGGTCCCTGACTCACACCAATTTCTATACAAAAGCCATGCTGCTGACCCAGAAACCACTTCACAGGGCCCCAAGGGAATTAAGGCCTCCACTGCTAAAAATCCATTACCTTCCGAGAGAGATTCCAGATCCTTAGAAAGGTGGGGGAAAAAGGTATATACGTCTGCTACCTTAACCATGAGGGCCTTAAACTGTCAGTTCCATATGCTAATATACCAACAGTTTTTGTTATCACAATTGAAAAGTAAAATGTCACAACCTGAACAACCATGCTTGAAGGAGTTGCAGGATTTAATGCATAGTGCAGAACAAGTGGGTAAGCACACCTTACAATGTGGTTTTGATGCTCTAGAGGCCTCATGTAGAGCTGCTGTTACAGGATCAGTCACATGCCTGGCTCAGGGGACAAACCTTGCCTGATCATGTCAAAGCTAAATTACTAGATGCCCCTCTTCAAAAGGATGTATTATTTGGTGCTAATGCTGAGGAGGTATTAAGGAAAATGGAGGAAAAAGCTAAATCAATGCAAACTGTGAAGGATTTTCTACAGGTACAACCACCACGTTTCAGTAGAAATTGGCCTTCCAAAAATTGGTCCTTTCCAGCCACAGACAGACCCCAAAGAGGTAGATACAGGCGCCCGAGGGGCAGAGGGCAATCTCATGGATCGTTTAGAGGCAGACAATGGCAAGCTCATACACAAAGAGGTGGTGAAGATAGTTCGCAGCCATTCAGAAAGCAAGCCCAATGACTTTCCCCTTTGCATGCCAAGCAAGGCTCAAATGGCAGCCCCCTTAGGAGGAAAACTGGCATTATTTTCAAAAAATTGGCATATTGTCACAAAAGACAAATGGATCCTGGACATTATAAACGGAGGCTACAGATTCCATTTTCACACCCTTCCAAAAATGAGAGGCATGCTAAACCTGCCACACAATCAAAGGGCAGAGGCACAAAGACAAATTTCAAATCTCATGGACATGAAAGCTATTCAAGAGGTGCCTACTCACGAACAAGGTCAAGGTTTTTATTCCAGACTATTCCTGGTACCAAGGAAGGGAAAAGATTGGAGACCCATTTTGGACCTATCCATCCTAAACACATTTTTACTCGTACCAAAATTCAAGATGCTCACATTACAGCAGCTTCTTCCCATGCTGGGCAAGGAGTCTTGGCTGGTAACATTGGACCTCAAGGAGGCATACCTGCACGTCCCAATCAGACAAAATTGCAGAAGATACCTCAGATTTCTTGCAGGTTCAACCCACTATCAATTCTCTGCATTGCCCTTTGACTTATCTACTGCGCCCAGAGTATTCACGAAATGCCTGGCATCAGTAATTGCCTACTGCAGACTTCAAGGGATACAAATATACCCCTATTTGGACGACTGCCTGATCCAAGCGGACAGCAAGCACATACTTCTGAAACATCTGGCTTATGTAATAAGGTTATTGAATTCTCTGGGATACATGGTCAACAAAAAGAAATCAAGGCTAACACCATCTCAGAAAATAATTTTCCTGGGTGCCAACTTGGACACAAACACCCAGGTGGCCTATCTCACGCCAGAGAAGCAGGGGCAACTAACTCAATATTTCAGAACACTAGCAAATTTCACCAGGCTGACTGCAAGGAAAATCCTGCAGGCTCTGGGATTCATGGCATCTTGCATCCTACTAATCCCATGTGCAAAGCTGCATATGAGGAAACTTCAATGGTACCTGAAAAACCTATGGTCTCAACACAGCCACAGTTTGGAAACAATAATACCACTAATTCCATGTCTTCAAAAGGAATTTCTGTGGTGGACTCGAGCATGCCAAACAAACACAGGTCTCCCATTCTGTAAGCCTCAAGCAAATCAAGTCATCACAACAGACGCCTCGGACTACGCCTGGGGGGCGCACATGACAGATCGGTGCATTCAGGGCAATGGTCCCAAAAAGAAAAGCACCTTCATATCAATCAAAAGGAAATGCTAGCAGTAATAAATGCTATTATAGCTTTCAAGGACCTTCTGCATCCAGGTCAACTATTGATAAGAACGGACAACACCACAGTAATGTGGTACATAAACAAACAGGGAGGAACACACTCATACCCCCTAGGCAGGCTGGCCATGTCACTGTGGAACATGGCTCTGGAATTACAAATAGAACTTCAAGCACAGTTCTGGCCAGGCAAGGAAAACACGCTGGCAGACAACCTAAGCAGAAATATGACAGATCCACACGAATGGAAGTTGCATCCTCAAGTTTTTACAGAAATAATCCAAGCATGGGGAAGGCCAGACATAGATCTCTTTGCCTCCCACAAAAACCACCAATTGACAAAATTCTGCTCAAGGACTTTTCATCCAAAGGCCTGGAGGGTGGACGCTCTCTCTTTCAGTTGGACATCAATGACAGTTTATGCCTTTCCACCTTTTCCTCTGCTGCCCAAAGTACTATTAAAAACCAGAGCAGACAGACCAAAGATGATTCTCATTGCTCCAGACTGGCCCAGACAGCACTGGTACCCACTCCTGAGGAGCCTGACGCATTCCCCTCCATGGACCCTACCTCTAATGCCTCTTCTTCTGACTCAGCACAGCTACAAAACTCTTCACAGTCAGCTGAAAACACTCAATCTGGCCGCATGGAAGATTCCTTAACATCACAACAGACCCTACTCTCCAAGGAGGTGCAGGATGTCATTTTGGAGGCCAGAAGATCGTCTACTAGAAAAGCTTACTCCGCAAAATGGAAACGGTTTTGTGCCTGGAATGAGAAAAAGGGCCAGGACCCGGAAAAACTGAATTTACCTCAAATACTACAGTACCTAGCTGAGCTGCTAAACAGTGGACTTTCATTCTCCTCCATCAAGATCCATGCCTCAGCCATTTCTGCACAATACAACACTGATCCACCTTTATTCTCTCACCCCCTCTTAAGACAGTTCCTCAGAGGGGCTAAGAATATTAAACCTCCAAGGAAACAACCAATACCTGCTTGGGACCTCAATTTCATTCTAGAAAAGCTGACCTTGCCTCCTTTTGAGCCAGCTGCCTCAACAGATTTGCAATATTTGTCCTGGAAAACAGCTTTCCTTCTGGCTATCACCTCAGCTCGTAGGGTATCGGAACTACAAGCCCTCATGGCGGTGCAGCCTTTTATCATCTTCCATCAGGACAGAGTTTCCTTATGAACCAACCCGTCCTTTATGCCAAAGGTGGTATCCAGGGTAGCTTTGAATCAGGCTATACACTTGCCTACCTTTTACCCTAATCCTCAAAACAAAGGGGAGAGACTACTACATTCCTTGGACATCCATAGACAACCGCGATATTACTTGGACAGAACAAAGCCTTTCAGAAAATCAGAACAGCTCTTTGTGTCCTATGCTATAGGAGCCCAAGGGAAGCCTATTTCCAAACGGACAATTTCTAAATGGATAGCCCACTGCATACATTTTTGTTACTCTTTTCATGGTAAAGCTGTACCTGCAGGCATCAGATCTCACTCCACAAGGGCCACTGCTACCTCTGCAGCCTTCCTCAGAGGAGTTCCTACCAAAGATATTTTGGAAGCAGCCACTTGGAGTTCTGTGCATACCTTCTCCAAGCACTATCACCTACCATTATACTCCAAAACTAGAGCAGGCTTTGCCACTGCAGTCTTGCAGGGCATCCTGGCTCTGCCTAGTTCCACCTAGTGCCTACCACCCCTTCTTAGCTTTGGGATTCTACCCATCTGTTATGACTGCAGCTGTATGCACGATGAACATAGTACAGTTTTGTACCTACCATAAATGTAGATGTTCGAGTGCTAATACAGCTGCAGGCCAGGTTTCCCTCCTTCCTTCCCCTCTTGGAACAGGCCTTTTGGCTAACACCTCCTCATACAACCTGATTGGGGTATTCTTTTATGGTGTATTTGCTTGCATCTAATGTATTTTGATTATATGGCATTGCTTTATTACACAAATTTATGTATTGCCTTCCTTCTGGGGGCACCTGACATCTGGGGCAAGAAAAACTGAAGAAAATTGCGTCGGCTGGTTCTTTTATACCCCTGTCGCACTGACGTCAGGGAAGAAGCGACGACAACCGACGCCGGACCTAGACTTTGGAATTCGGCCGACCGAGGACCCGCCTGACGGCAGGAGAACCCCATCTGTTATGACTGCAGCTGTATTAGCACTCGGACATCTACATTTATGGTAGGTACAAAACTGTACTTTATCCCTGCCAGGGTAGCCCTTGGCCGGCCCAAATACCAGAGGCTTAATATTTCTGCGTCGGTTGCTGTCGCTTCAGGACTGACGTCAGGTTGTCAGTATTAGTAAGGCAGCCAACGCCATTACATCAGTCTTTCTTGCTGTGGAGCCCAAAGCAGAAGCAGTTCACACGAGTGCCGGTCAGCCGCTACCTGAGTTTCGTCTTCCGAATTGAAGCGGAAGTCGTCTAAAGCTGGGTACCCCATTGGGGATCCTTTTTTCTTGCACTAACCGATGTCAGAAAAAGTTAACAATTGTCTCGCCTGTGGAAAGAAAATAAATACAGAGACTCATTCTTACTGCGTCACTTGCTTAGGCCCAGACCACGATCCCCCGCTGTCGTGTCTGTGCTTTGCTCAACACCAGAACTATACATCGTCTGGCCCTTATTGTAGCTAGATATTTTCGCTTACAGTCCTTGAATTCCAGTATGGCTTTGGTAAGCCATCCGACAGCAGATCTTCCGAAAAAAACCTAGATAAAGACAGAGACAGACTGCACAGGTCCAAACCTACCGACGACGCTCCCGTTAAGCTAGTCTTCAGTTCTCCGGTCCTCACTGAGGCGCTTTCGCAGCTCCTGCTGCCTGCTTCTATGGATTCGCAGGCCACTACCAAGACCCTTTTGGAGTCCGGTATGCCACAAAACTCTTCTTCGACTAACGATCCTGCAGTCGTCTCTACCTTGGATGGATCCGGCTTCAGAAGAAGTCCTTCGCACTACTGATTCTCGACACAAACCGACGACTTTTTTCACGACAACCTTTCTTTCAAAAACTACCGAGTTTCTTAGGCCCAGGCTATGAACCACACCCAAGAAACAGACGACCCAATCTCAGGCACCTGCTTCCTTGCCTCAGTCTCAAATGCTTAAAATGGTGGAAGACCTTATCATGCTGGTCAGGGGAACCAAGCTACCCCTTCCAAAAGGCAAAGAGATCTGTCCCCTGCAGTTTTGTCTGAACAGGAGTCCAATGACTCTGATGCATCTGAGTATGAAGACATGCAACCCTCTCTGTTTATGAGGATTCTGATGCAGAGGATTCCATTCCTTCAGCCTCTCCCCCAGAGGATTTTTTCTTTGGGCAAATCCTTCACACCTTAAGGGAACTTTTCCATTGGGAAAGTCAGGACTACCCTCAGTCTAAAAAGACTCAGGGAATTCTTAGATCTTCCAGAGCACAGACCACTGGCCATTCCCACAGTCCTGGATGTTGTGGAGGATGGTTTCCTGGAATCCAGCTAGACTTCTCCTCCTGGACCCATAAAACCAGACCAGTATTACAGAGTCTCTGACTCGCACAAATTTCTTTTTAAAAATCCTACTGCTGACCCTGAGATAATTTCTCAAGGGCCTAAAGGAATTAAAGCAACCTCTGCTAAGAATCCCACCCCCTCAAGTAGGGATTCCCGAGCACTAGACAGATGGGGTAAAAAAAAGTATACACCTCCGCTACTCTTGCTGTCAGAGCACTAAATTGTCAGTTCTATATTCTAAAATTTCAGCAACATACCCTGGAACTCCTCAAACAAAAAATGTCTTCCTTTCCTGCTTGTGCAGAATCTAAGGAGTTAATACATTCAGCAAGTCAAGTAACTAAACACACCTTGCACTGTGGTTTTGATGCCCTAGAAGCTTCTTGCAGGGCAGCAGTCACTGGTTCTGTCCTTATAAGGCATGCATGGCTTAAGGTACAGCCCTTGCCAGGCCATGTTAAATCTAAATTGTTGGATGCCCCCTTGCACAAATAACTTATTTGGCACTAAGGCAGAAGAGGTCTTAAAAAAGATGGAAGAAAAAGCAAAATCATGCAGACAGTTAAGGATTTCTTACAAATCCAGCCACCCAGGTTCAGCAGGCATTGTCCCTCCAAGCACTGGTCCTTTCCTGCTCCCACCAGATCAGTTCAGCCCAGACCCCGGGGAGCCACACCCCACAGACAGCACCCACGTGGAATGCAGAGAACTAAGCAGTGGACTACTTCCACCTCAAAACTAGGGAGTTCTACGCCACCCCTTATGGTAAGAACTCGCAATGAATCTCCTCCCCCACCCCCTCCCTCTGCCCACCTCCACTTACCCCTAGGAGGAAAACTCTCCTTTCATGCAAACACCATCACCAACAACTGCTCCGTTCTCAACACAGTGTCCTAGGAATACAAGTTTTGTTTTCACACCCCTCCAACTCTAGAAAGGTTCCCAGATCTACCTCAAAACCAGTGGGCAGAGGTGCAAAAGCAAGTCCTTTCCCTGCTCTCCATGAGGGCAGTAGAGCATGTACCTACAAAACAGGCCAAGGTTTCTGCTCCAGACTTTTTCTGGTACCCAGGAAAGAGGGCACCTGGCGCCCCATCCCCGATCTATCCATTCTAAACACCTTCCTGGTGATCCAATAATTCAAAATGCTCACCCTCCAGCAGCTGCTACCCGTGCTCTCCAAGGATGCTTAGCTAGCCACCCTAGACCTAAAGGAGGCCTACCTCCACATTCCTATCAGGGAACCATGCAGGAAATATCTCCGTTTCAGGGCATTTTCAGTTCTCTGAGCTTCCCTTTGGCTTTTCTACTGCTCCCAGAGTTTTCACAAAATGTCTGGCTCCGGTCATTGCCTTTTGCAGACAAAGGAATATCCAGATTTACCAATACTTAAACGACTGCCTAATTCAGGCAGACAGCCAGGAAAAGCTGCTCAAGCACCTGGCCTTTGTAAAGTCCCTACTAACCTCCCTAGGGTACACAATCAACGAAAAGAAATCCAAACAGTTACCCACCCAAAGGATTATTTTCCTGGGAGCAAGCCTGGATGCAGCATCCCAGATGGCATTCCTAATGTCAGAAAAGCAAACCTTCCTGACAGCCTACTTCTCTGAACTAGCCACCAGACCCCAACTTTCTGCAAGGAAAATCCTGCAAGCTCTGGAGTTCATGGCATCTTGCATACTACTCCTTCCTTATGCCAGACTGCATATGAGAAAACTTCAGTGGTACCTAAAAAACCTTTGGTGTCAACACTCTCAAGACCTGGAGGCTTATACCTATAATACCTTGCCTCAGAGAATATCTTCTTTGGTGGGCAACAGCATGCTCCCTCAACAAAGGACTACCTTTCTCACCACACAGACGCATCAGATTATGCCTGGGGTGCACACCTGGATGGCAGGTGCATACAGGGCGAATGGGGCCCACAGCAAGTCCATCTGCACATCATCCAAAAAAGAGATGATAGCTGTCCAGCACGCCTTGATAGTTTTCAATCCCCTTCTCTCCCTGGGGGCTCTCCTGATCAAAACAGACAACAGAACTGTCATGTGGTATATCAACAAGCAGGGATGGACTTAGTCCTACCCTCTATGCAGGCTGGCCATGACCCTTTGGCACACAGCCTCTACCATGCAACTCCACCTGTTAGCACAATTCCTACCGGGTTCTCTCAACTCTCTGGCAGACCACTTAGCAGAAATCTTCTGGACCCACACGAGTGGCAAGCTCAACAGAAGAACCTTTGCCCTAATAACTCAGAAATGGGGCACCCCGAAGGTTGACCTCTTTGCCTCCCACATCAAGCATCAGCTCAGCATGTTTTGCACCAGGGAGCATCACTGCAGGGCTTGGAAAGTGGATGCCCTGTCGTTCCCCTGGGTCAATCTATTGGTCTATGTCTTTCCTCCACTACCTCTCATCCCCAGGGTACTGCTCAAAATAAAGGAGGAAATACCAAGGGCAATTCTTATAGCTCCAGACTGGCTTCGCCAGCACTGGTACCCCTTGCTGGTGCAGCCTGTCCCCTCTGCCATCTTGGCATCTTCCTCAGATTCCAAGCCACCTTACCCAGAGGGAAGGGAAATTCAGCATCCCCAATTGCAGACACTCAATTTGGCAGCTTGGCTTATTCCCTGACCCCAGATCAATCTGCCAACCTCAGCAAACCGGTTCTAGATGTTATACATGAGGCCAGACGCCCTAGCACTAAAGTCTTATGCTGACAAATGGAAAAGGTTCTGCACCTGGATTCAGGCTAAGGGAGCTAATACGGCACAGCCCTCCCTCCTTCTCATCCTGGATTACTTAGCTGACCTGATACACAATGGATTTTCCTTTTCCTCTATCAAAATTCATGCCTCTGCTATCTCTGCTCATTTTCCCACCGAGCAACCCCTTTTCTCACACCTTCTGATCAAACAGTTCCTAAGAGGGGCTAGCAACTTGAGGTCACCCAGAAGAGCACCAAACCCAGCTTGGGACCTTATCTTTATGTTGGAAAAGCTTACCCCCCTTTCAAACCTGGCTCTTCAGCCGAGCTAAAATTTATCTTCTGGAAGACAGCTTTCCTCCTGGCCATCGCTTCAGCCAGAAGGGTCTCCGAGCTGCAAGCACTCATGGCTGTGGAACCCTTCATCATCTTCCATGCTGACAGGGTATCCCTCAGGACTTAACCCATCCTTCATGCCCAAGGTGGTGTCCAGTGTGGCTCTCAACTAATCCATTCATTTACCCACCCTTTTCCCTAACCCACAGAACAAGGTGGAAAGGATCCTGCACTCTCTCTAGATGTGCACAGACAGCTCAGATTCTATCTAGACAGGACTAAATCCTTCAGAAAGTCTGATCAATTGCTGGTTAGCTTTGCTGCAGAGGCAGAGGGCAAAGCCATCTCCAAACAAACCATCTCCAAATGGATAGCACACTGCATCCATTTCTGCAACTAACAACATGGAAAACCTCCCCCAAGAGGGTCAGGATTCACTGCACCAGAGCAGCCTCCACCTCTGCAGCTTTCCGCAGAGGAGTCCCCACAAGGGACATCCTGGAAGCTGCCACCTGGACATCTGTTCACACCTTCACCAAACATTACCACCTGCCTATCTTCTGCAAATCCAGGGCAGGGTTTGCCTCTGCAGTCTTGCAGGGCATCCTAGCTAGCCCCTAGTTTCCTTGACTGCCTCCACCCTTTTCCTCAGTTTTGGGAATCAACCCAAATGTGATGACTGCAGCATTGAAACATGAAGAACATAGTACAGTTGTGTACACTTACCATAAATGTAGATGTTCGAGTGTATTCACTGTTGCAGTCCTGGATGTTCTTCGTGTTTCACTGTTGCAGTCATTACATTTGGGTAATCTGCTGGCAGGTTGCCCTCAGTCGGCCTGAATAACAAAGTCTTGGGTCCTGCGTCGGTTGCTGTCTCCTTTTCCATGACGGCAGTTCATCAGGGGTATAAAACATGCAGCCGACGCCATTTTATTCAGTCTTTCTTGCCGCACGGTGCTCGAAGCAGAAGCAGTTCGCAAGTGCCGGTCGGCCGACTCCTGAAATTTTTGTATTCGAGTTTCAGAACTGAAGTCTTCAAACTAAAGCGAAGTACCCTGTTGGGGAAACTTTTTCTTGCTCCTTACCGATGTCAGTAAAAGTTAATAATTGCATTACTTGTGGGAAGCAAATACCTCATAAGGATTTTCATTTGTACTGTATTCCTTGCCTAAGCCCTGATCACAATGTGCCTTGCTGTCGGTTTTGTGCTAGATTTAACAATGCACTATTAAGCGTCAGTATATTTTTGCTTCTAAATATTTTGGTTCAAGATTTAATTATCCTGAAATGTCGTCGGTTAGCAGTCCGACTACCGGAGTTCATAAAAAATGCAAAGAAAAAGAGACAGACCGTTGAGGTCCAAAACTGACAACGAAGCTTCTAAGCCAGTCGCCGGTACTCAGTGAAGCGCTTTCGCAGCCCCTGATACCCGCTACTTTTGAGTTGCAGGCCTCTACCGAGACCCGTGCGGAGTCTGGTATGCCGTGAGATTCTCAGAGTATTGAACCCGTGGATGGGTCCAGAGCTGCTGAGCAGTTCTGGCTTCTGAGGGTGTTTTCAGGCCTCAACATTTTTATATAAAACCGTTGCCAGCTTCAAAAACAAGATCAATAGCATCTTCTAAGTCTAAAAATCTGATGCATGAGCCATGTGCCCGGGCCCCTATGCCTAAAAAACAGATGATAAAAATGGCTGAAGACTTAATTACCTTGATCAGGGGTTTCCAACCCCCCCCCCCCCAAAGAGGCCTAGGCAAGACACTGATTATGAATCTTCAGATCAGGTTTCTATTTCTTCTGATTCCTCTTCTGATCAGGAATTTTCTATACCACCCTATGAAGATTCAGATGCAGAAGAATCTATCCCATCTGCATCACATCCTGAGGATTATTCTTTTGGAGAAGCCTTGCATACTTTAAGGGAACGTTTTCATTGGGAGAGTCAGGAATTCTCTGAATCTAAAAAGAGGCTTAGGGATTTCATTCTTCCTCAGCATAGGCCTTTGGCTATACCTCCTGTATTAGACATTGTTGATGTGTTTTCAGAATCAAGCATGGCTCCTGATTCCCTACCTCCGGCTCCTAGTAAGCCAGACAGATATTACAGGGTTCCTGACTCCCACAAATTTCTATTCAAAAATCCTGCTGCTGATCCTGAAACAATCTCACAGGGTCCCAAAGGTGTAAAGGCCTCTACAGCCAAAAATCGTACCCCCTCTGATAGAGACTCCAGGGCGCTGGATAGATGGGGAAAGAAGGTTTATACGTCTGCAGCCTTGGCAATTAGGGCCTTAAACTGCCAGTTTCATATGCTAAAATATCAACAGCATGTTTATGGGCTTATTGAAACAGAAAATGATGCTGATTTCTATGTTTTGGCAATCACTTCAGCAAGAAGGGTTTCAGAACTACAGGCTCTCATGGCTGTGGAGCCTTTTATTATATTTTACCCGGACAGGGTGTCCCTCAGGACCAATCCTTCCTTTATGCCTAAGGTGGTATCCAGTGTGGCTCTTAACCAAACTATTCACCTACCAACATTTTACCCAAATCCGCAGAACAAGGGGGAGCGGATTCTGCATTCATTGGGCGTACACAGACAACTAAGATTCTAATTAAACAGGACCAAATCTCTAAGTAAGTCTGAACAACTACTGGTGGCATTTGCTTCAGGATCAGAGGGGAAGGCTATATCAAAGCAGTCTATTTCTAAGTGGATAAGCCACTGCATTTGTTTCTACTTGCATCATGGTAAACCTGTACCCAAGGGGAATCAGGTCACATTCCACCAGAACTGCCTCTACCTCAGCAGCCTTTCTCAGAGGAGTTCCAACCAAAGACATCCTAGAAGCTGCTACTTGGAGCTCTGTTCATACCTTCACAAAGCATTATTGTTTGCCTCTCTTCTCTAAATCCAGGGCAGGCTTTGCCACTGCAGTTCTGCAGGGCCTTATAGCCGCTCCTAATGCTGTTTAGTTCCATCCTCCCATCCATAGCTTTGGGATTCTACCCAAATGTAATGACTGCAACAGTGAAACACGAAGAACATAGTACAGTTGTGTACACTTACCATAAATGTAGATGTTCGAGTGTATTCACTGTTGCAGTCCGGGCTACACACATACCCCCTTTTCTATAACTTCTCTTTCCTTCACTATATTCGAAAGCCTTTGTGGTGTATTTGCTTTTAGATGAAGGTAAAGTTTATGTTGCTAAACGTGCATTTACATATATTGCTTTTTATTTATATTATATATATATATGTATATATATATATATATATATATATATATATGTGTGTGTATATATATATATATATATATATTTTTTTTTTTTCTCCCCATTTAGGAGGCACCTGACATCTGGGGCAAGAAAAACTGAATAAAATGGCGTCGGCTGCATGTTTTATACCCCTGACGACCTGACGTCATGGAAGAGGAGACCGCAACTGACACTGGACCCAAGAATTTGTTATTCAGGCCGACTGAGGGCAACCTGCCAGCAGATTACCCAAATGTAATGACTGCAACAGTGAAACACGAAGAACATCCAGGACTGCAGATTACCCAAATGTAATGACTGCAACAGTGAATACACTCGAACATCTACATTTATGGTAAGTGTACACAACTGTACTATTCTGATGCAGAGGAATCCATCCCATCTGCATCTCCTCCTGAGGATTACTCTTTTGGAGAGACTTTGCATACTTTAAGGGAACATTTTCACTGGGAGAGTCAGGACTTCTCTGAATCAAAGAAGAAGCTTGGGGATTTCCTCCTTCTCCTCAGCATAGGCCTTTGGCAATACCCCCTGTACTAGACATTGTTGATGATGTGTTCTGGGACTCAAGCATGGCTCCTGATTCCCTGCCTTCGGCTCCTAGTAAGCCAGACAGATATTACAGGGTTCCTGACTCCCACAAATTTCTTTTCAAAAATTTTGCTGCTGATCCTGAGACTATTTCTCAGGGTCCCAAAGGTGTAAAGGCCTATACAGCCAAAAATCCTACCCCTTCTGATAGAGATTCCAGGGC
The DNA here is from genome assembly GCF_019279795.1 of Protopterus annectens. Classification (NCBI taxonomy): domain Eukaryota; kingdom Metazoa; phylum Chordata; order Ceratodontiformes; family Protopteridae; genus Protopterus; species Protopterus annectens. The sequence continues at coordinate 758,058,028 of NC_056733.1, read as the reverse complement.
GCTGGATAGATGGGGTAAGAAGGTTTATACATCTGCAACCTTGGCAATCAGGGCTTTAAACTGCCAGTTTCATATGCTTAAATATCAACAGCATGTTATGGGCCTACTGAAACAAAAAATGATGTTGATTTCTGATTGTGAGTTACAAGAATTGCATTCAGCAGAACAGGTTGGAAAGCATACTTTGCAATGTGGTTTTGATTCCTTGGAGGCCTCTTGCAGGGCCGCCGTTACTGGATCTGTGATTAGAAGGCATGCCTGGCTCAAGGAGCAAACTCTGCCTGATCAGGTTAAAGCTAAATTGTTGGATGCTCCTTTGCAGCATTATACTCTGTTTGGTAATGAGGCAGAAGAGGCTTTAAAAAAATGAAAGACAAAGCTAAATCTATGCAAACTGTAAAAGGTTTCTTGCAAGTGCAGCCACCCAGGTTCAGTAGGCACTGGCCTACTAAAAAGTGGTCCTTTCCCGTGTCCAACAGAGCCACTCAGGGCAAATTCCAGGTGCTTAGAAGGCTCCAGATACCAATCACAGGGTTCTTATAGGTCAAAGCAATGGGGTGCCTCCACCTCCAAATCTGGAGGAAACAAAGCACAACCCTACAGTAAGCAGTCTCAATGACTTTCCTCTACCATCACTAAGCACTTAACTTTTGGCAGTCCCCTTGGGGAGAAAACTAGCATTTCATGCTCAAAATTGGCAGTTAATAACCCAGGACAAGTGGCTATTAAACATAGTATCCCTGGGGTACAAATTTAATTTCCATACTTTACCAATTCCAAACCGATGGCCGGATCTGCCACAAAACCAGTGGGCAGAGGCCCAGAAACATGTCATGTCCCTCATGGATATGGGGGCTATTCAACCGGTACCAGAAAAGGATAAAGGACAAGGTTTTTATTCAAGACTTTAATTGGTACTCAGAAAAGACCATTCATGGCGTCCATTACTGGACTTATCGATTCTGAACACGTTCCTGGACATTCCAAAATTCAAAATGCTGACTTTACAACAGCTACTGCCTATGCTAAGCAAGAATGCTTGGTTAGTAACTCTAGACTTAAGAGGCATACCTGCATATCCCAATAAGGGAATTATGCAGAAGATACCTCCGCTTCAAAGCAGGTTTTTTGCATTACCAATTCTCTGCACTGCCCTTTGGCTTATCTACTGCGCCCAGGGTCTTTACAAAGTGCCTGGCACCAGTAATTGCATTCTGCAGACAAAGAAGCATACAAATTTATCCTTATCTGGACGATTGTCTCATTCAAGCAGAGGACAAGGACACTCTTCAACATCTGGCGTTTGTAAAAAGACTTCTAGCATGCCTAGGTTACACCATAAATGAAAAGAAATCACAACTGGTACCCTCGCAAATAATTACATTCCTGGGTGCAAGCTTGAATACAACTGCCCAGATGGCTTACCTCGCGCCAGACAGACAAAGGCAACTGACAACATACTTCAAACAAATGGCAACAAAAACCCAGTTATCTGCAAGACAAATTCTGCAGGCTTTGGGGTTCATGGCATCCTGCATTCTACTAATTCCATATGCGAGACTGCATATGAGGAAATTTCAATGGTACCTAAAAAGTTTATGGAGTCAACATTGTCAGTCTGGAAACAATGATTCCTCTCATTCCCTGCCTACAACAGGAGTTTCTTTGGTGGGCAGAGACATGTCACCAAAACAAGGGACTGTCATTCACTCTACCCCCTGCCACCCAAACCCTAGCTACAGACTCATCAGACTATGCTTGGGGGGCCCACCTGGCAGGGAGATGCATTCAGGGCAAATGGAGCCCAAACCAAATGCATCTGCATATCAACCAGAAAGAGATGCTAGCTGTTCAGAGTGCTCTGACAGCCTTCAAGGACTTACTTCATCCAGGACAACTACTGATAAAGACAGACAACACCACAGTTATGGGGTACATAAACAAGCAGGGGGGTACACATTCCTATCCCCTTTGCAGACTAGCCGTGGCTTTGTGGAACACAGCCTTGACTTACCAAATACATCTTCAAGCTCAATTCCTGCCAGGAAAGCAAAATACTCTGGCAGACGACCTAAGCAGAAATCTTATGGACCCACACAAATGGAAACTGGATCCACAAATTTTCAGCATGTTAACGCAGAAATGGGGGATCCCAGACATAGATCTGTCTGCCTCTCCCCAAAATTATCATTTGGACAAATTCTGAACAAGAACTCCTCACAAAAAAGCATGGAAAGTGGATGCTCTACCCTTCAGCTGAAAAAGCCTATCAGTCTATGCCTTTCCACCTCTGCATCTACTCTCCAAGGTCTTACTAAATGTCAGACAGGAAAAACCAAAAGTGATCCTAATTTCTCCGGACTGGCCTCGCCAGCACTGGTATCCACTTCGAAGGAATATGTCTCACCTTCCATGGTACTCTTCTGAAATACTTAATCTACTGTCTCAGCAGAACTATCAAATTCTGCACACTCAGATCCAAACTCTGAATCTTACAGCATGGCTAATCAACTAATTATTCAAACAACACCTCTCAGTAAATATGTGATGGATGTCATTTTGGAAGCCAGAAGGCTAAGTACTAGAAAATCTTATGCTGATAAATGGAAGAGATGTTGTGCTTGGAACCAAGCACAAGGAATAGACACAGCAAAGCCCAATATTCCTCAGATTTTACAATATTTGACTGAGATGCTTGACAAGGGCCTATCTTTTTCTTCAATAAAAATCCATGCCTCTGCCATCTCAGCTCATTACAACACAGAGTCTCCCCTCTTTTCTCATCCTCTGCTTAAACAGCATCTTAGAGGGGCCAAAAATTTAAGGCCTCCCAGAAGAGCACCAACTCCTGCATGAGACCTCAATTTTGTGCTGGAAAAACTCACCCTGCCTCCTTTTGAACCAATTGCTACTGCATATAAAATTTCTATCTTGGAAAACAGCTTTTCTTTTGACAGTCACATCAGCAAGAAGGGTTTCAGAACTACAGGCTCTCATGGCAGTGAAGCCTTTTATTATGTTTTACCCGGACAGGGTGTCCCTCAGGACCAGTCCTTCCTTTATGCCTAATGTGGTATCCACTGTGGCTCTTAACCAGACCAGTCCCCTGCCAACATTTTACCCAAATCCGCAGAACAAGGGAGAGCGGATTCTGCATTCAATGGATGTACACAGACAACTAAGATTCTACTGAAACAGGACCAAATCTCTAAGAAAGTGTAAGCAACTACTGGTGGCATTTGCTGCAGGGTCAGAGGGGAAGGCTATGTCAAAGCAGACTATTTCTAAGTGGATAAGCCACTCATTTGTTTCTGCTATTTGCACCATGGTAAACCTGTGCCCAAGGGGATCAGATCACATTCCACCAGGGCTGCCTCTACTTCAGCAGCTTTTCTCAGAGGGGTCCCAACCAAAGACATTATAGAAGCTGCTACTTGGAGCTCTGTTCATACCTTCACAAAGCATTATCATTTACCTCTCTTCTCCAAATCCAGGGCAGACTTTGCCACTGCAGTCCTGCAGGGCCTCATAGCCACTCCTAATGTTTAGTTCCATCCTCCCATCCATAGCTTTGGGATTCTACCCAAATGTAATGACTGCAACAGTGAAACACGAAGAACATAGTACAGATGTCCTTCAAGGATGCATCTGCAGTCATAACAAATGGGTTGTCCTGTCGTCAGGCAGCCCTTCGGTCGGCCGGATTCCAAAGTCTGGGTCTGGCCTCGGCTGGTGTCGCACTTCACCCGACGTCATCTCTCCTGGTCTTCGGGTATAAAGGCATCAGCCGACGCCATTTTCCTCAGTCTTTCTTGCGCGTGCCCAAGCAGAAGCTGTTCGCAAGTGCCGGTCGGTCAGATCCAGAGATTACTACTACCGAATACTACGAAGACTTCTAAAAAGCTAAGTACCCCGTTGGGGACTCTTTCTTGCCTCAGCCGATGTCAGAAAAAGTAAATAATTGTTTAACTTGTGGGAAACAAATACCTCATAAGGATTTCCACTCGTACTGCCTACCTTGTTTAGGCCCAGACCACGACGTAGCAGCCTGTTTAGCCTGTGCTTCCTTCAACCGACGAACGCTTAGGCGTCAGTCGGAGTTTGCTGAACAGTTTTTCGGCTCAGATTTTGCGTACATTATGCCGTCGGATCCTCCGACTACTCAGATTGTTAAAAAACGCAAAGAAAAAGACCGACACTCGCGGTCCGCGGTTTCGGCCAAAACCATGGTTAAGCAAACCACGAGTGTCTCTGTTTCGGCCGAAACCGAGCAAACGGGTCAATCTTCAGCTGAATCCATGACTACTACCGAGGCTCCTGCTACCCTAGTTGAATCGGCCTCTGAAGTTTTGCCTACTAATGTGGTTCCTATTGAATTATCAGACACCATCCCTTTGGATGTCTCTACCCCAGCACGTGGTTCTGCTAGGCCTCCTGCAGCCATGTCTATTAAGGCCTTTTCCAGGGCTAAAGCAGCCAAAACTGCTAAATCAGTGCCTGTTAAGCCCCCCTCACACAGGCCCAGTTCCAGTTCACAAATGCTTACTTTGGCAGAGGATCTCATCTCCTTAATTAGGGGATCCCAATCTCACCCAGACAGGGCCTCTCAGCCTCCAGAAAAGAGACCTAGAGCAGAGCCCCCAGAGCCAGTGTCCTCGGATGATTCTTCGGATGACTCAGACAATACAGACCATCCAGAGGCTCCTTTTTCCACTTATGAAGATTCCAATGCTGAAGAATCTATTCCATCTGCCTCTCCACCAGAGGAATTTTCCTTTGGGGAAACCTTACATGCCATGAGAGAACAATTCCAATGGCAGGGCCAAGATTTCTCAGATTCAAGAAAAAGGCTTTAGGACCTTTCTACACTTACCACAACATAGGCCCTTAGCTATACCTCCAGTTCTGCCTGTTGTAGATTATGCATTTAATGATGTTTGCACTGCTCCTGATACTTTACCTCCAGCCCCTGCCAAACCAGATAGGTTTTACAGGGTACCAGACACTCATCACCACCTATACAAGGCCCCACTCGCAGATCCTGAGACTATCTCCCAGGGGCCTAAGGCAGTAGCTTCGACCTCAGCAAAAAACCCTCTCCCTTCTGAAAGGGAATCCAGGTCCTTAGAGAGATGGGGGAAAAAAGTTTACACCTCTGCTACTCTCTCAGCTAGAGCTTTGAACTGTCAGTTTCATATGATCCAATACCAAGAGTTTATGCTTGATCAGTTAACTAAGAAATTGTCCTCTGATGACTCCTTAGATAAGAAATATGTTTTAGAAATGGTGAATAACATTCAGCAGGTTAGTAACCATTCTTTAAAATGTGGCTATGATGCACTGGAGGCTTCATTTAGATCAGCCATGACTGGCACTGTTATAAGAAGGCATGCATGGTTGAAAGAACAGGTCTTGCCGGATCATGTTAAAGCAAAGCTGTTAGATGCTCCTATGGATAAGGCCAGTCTATTTGGTACTCCTGCTCAGCAAGTAATGAAGAAAATGGAAGAGAAGGCAAAATCTGTACAAACAGTTAAGGATTTCTTACAGGTTCAGCCCCAAGGTTTAGCAGGAACTGGCCTGCCAAATATTGGTCCTTTCCAGACTCCTCAAAATCTCAGAGGCAGGAATAGACGTGCCAGAGGCAGAAATCAATCCAGAGGAGGTGCCTACAGAGGACGCCAGTGGCAAGGCAATAACCAGCGAGGCACAGACACAACCACTGCCACTGCACCAGGACAATCACAGTGACTTGGCTCTGACACCGCCTACCAGGGAACAAATAACAGCACCTTTAGGCGGAAAGTTAGCATTATTTTCAAAAAATTGGCACTATATCACAAAAGACAAGTGGATTTTGCAGACCATAGACCAAGGCTACAGGTTTCACTTCCACACCTTACCAGTGAAAAGAGGAATGCCAAACCTACCTCCAAATCAAAAAACAGAAGCTCTAAAACAGATAGCTCAATTAACAGAGATGAGAGCTGTGGAAAGAGTACCACTAACAGAACAGGGCAAAGGATTCTACTCCAGACTCTTCCTAGTACCAAGAAAAGAGAAAAGTTGGAGACCTATTCTCGACCTGTCCGTCTTAAACACATTCATCATTGTCCCAAAATTCAAAATGCTGACCCTTCAGCAACTTCTTCCCATGCTGGGCAAGGAGTTTTGGCTGGTAACTCTAGATCTCAAGGAGGCATACCTGCACGTCCCCATACGACCAAATTGCAGAAGATACCTCAGATTTCTTGCAGGATCAGAGCATTATCAATTCTCAGCATTGCCTTTGGCTTATCTACTGCCCAGAGTATTCACAAAATGCCTGGCATCAGTAATCGCTCATTGCAGGCTACAGGGAATCCAAATTTATCCATACCTGGACGACTGCCTGATACAAGCGGACAACAAAAGCAAACTGACAAAAGACTTACAAAGAGTCATTTGCTTACTACAAGCCCTGGGATACACAGTCAATTTAAAAAAGTCAAGACTGATACCATCCCAAACAAGAACATTCTTGGGTGCGGAATTGGACACAGTAAAACAGATGGCATTCCTAACTGCAGAAAAACAAGAACAACTCCCTCTTTACTTCTTGGCATTAACAAAACAGAACAAACTAACAGCAAGAAAAGTACTGCAGGCCTTGGGCTTCATGGCATCATGCATAATCCTGGTCCCCCATGCCAGACTGCATATGAGAAAGCTACAGTGGTACCTAAAGAATTTATGGTCTCAACACAGGCACAGCTTAGAAACCGAAATCCCACTAATCCCATGCCTGAAGCAAGAGTTCCTATGGTGGGCTCAAGCATGCCAGTCAAACCCAGGCTTGCCTTTCCACAAATTCCAAGCAAGCCAAACCATCACAACGGACGCCTCAGATCTAGGCTGGTGGGCACGGGTCTACTTCTAATGCCCGAACTGCCGATTCACCGACAGGGAAATGACCGACGCCAGAAACCCGACAACGCAGTTGACCGACGCTTCGATCCCGACAGACGGAAGACCGACAAGGGGAATGTGTAAGCGCGACCTGGTAAGTATGCGATAGTGAGGGATGTAGGAGTAGGGAGCGGACAGGTAAGTGTTGAATACTCAGGGATGTAGGGTTAGGGTGTGTGATAGGTGAGTGTGCGGTAGTGTCGGAGCTTGGGGTTTGGTGTGTAAGTGAGTTAGGGTTAGGGTGCAGGTAGGGAGTGTGTGCGGTAGTGTCGGAGCTTGGGGTTTGGGGTGTGTAAGTGAGTTAGGGTTAGGGTGCAGGTAGGGAGTGTGTGTAGTGTCGGAGCTTGGGGTTTGGGGTGTGTAAGTGAGTTAGGGTTAGGGTGCAGGTAGGGAGTGTGTGCGGTAGTGTCGGACCTTAGGGTTAGGGTTTGGGTTAGGGCTAGTGGATATGTGTTGTAGTGTACTGTGTTGTTGACGTGTAGTGTGTCGGTGTTATGGTGTTCGGTGTTTCGCGTTGTCGGGTTTGTGTGTTGTCGGGTTTCTGGCGTCGGTCATTTCCCTGTCGGTGAATCGGCAGTTCGGGCATTAGAAGTAGACCCGGTGGGCACACATGCTGGACAAATGCATACAAGGATTATGGACTTCAGACCAGCTGCACCTGCACATAAATCAAAAAGAAGTGCTGGCAGTAAAACTAGCAATCCAGAATTTCAGACCATTCCTCAAAGAAGGCCACTTACTGATAAGGACAGACAACACCACAGTCATGTGGTACATCAACAAACAGGGAGGCACTCATTCATACACCCTATGCAGAATGACTCTGGACCTTTGGAATATGGCTCTGAGCTACAACATCCAGTTACAGGCAATATTTGTACCGGGAAAAGAAAACATCCTAGCAGACATGTTAAGCAGAACAACCTCGGATGCTCACGAATGCATGCTACACCCGGACATCTTCAAGGCCATCACAAAGAAATGAGGAATGCCACAAATAGACCTATTCACATCCCCACTCAATCACCAGCTCAAGAAAGGACATTCCACCCACTAGCATGGAAGGTGGACTCTCTATCCTTCAGTTGGAAAGGCCTGACAGCATATGCATTTCCACCTCTCCCTTTGATGCACAAGGTACTACTGAAAATCAAAGAGGAACGTCCAAGGATAATTCTGATAGCTCCAAATTGGCCAAGACAACACTGGTATCCATTGCTAAGGAGCATGTCTCGGGGGAGGACGTGGACACTACCCCTGATGCCCTTGATGTTAACTCAGAACAACTACAACATCATGCATCCAAACCTAAAAACTCTGCAACTGACTGCCTGGAACATCACATAACAGCAACTAACCCAGACTTATCCCAAAGGGTGAAAGACATTATCCTTGAAGCCCGCAGACCTTCAACAAGAAGGAACTATGCAGGAAAATGGAAAATGTTTGTCATTTGGAGTACTGAAAGAGGAAAAGATGTGTCAAGGATAGACATTGCTAACATCCTGGAGTACTTGGCAGAGCTTCTACATACAGGCCTGTCCTATTCCTCCATCAAGATACATGCATCAGCTATTTCTGCGGAATACAGCTTCGATCCCCCTGTCTTCTCACATCCTCTACTCAGGCAGTTCCTCAGAGGAATCAAGAATGTAAAACCTCCTAGGAAACCACCATTACCAGCATGGGACTTGAACTTTGTGCTAGAAAAATTGACACTCCCTCCATTTGAACCAGCAGCAACAGCAGACCTTCAACACCTATCATGGAAAACTGCTTTCCTACTGGCAATTACTTCAGCAAGAAGGGTTACTGAACTACAGGCCTTAATGGCAGTGCAACCCTTCCTAATCTTCCATCAAGATAGAGTGTCCATGAGAACTAATCCTACATTTATGCCTAAGGTGGTATCCAGAGTGTCTCTAAACCAGGCAATCCACCTACCTACCTTCTTTCCCAATTCACAGAACAGGGGGGAAAGACTGCTGCATACCTTGGATGTACATAGACAGTTACGCTACTACCTGGACAGAACCAAAGGTAACAGAAAAACTGACCAGCTTTTAGTAGCCTATGCAACAGGAAGGGAAGGAAAAGCAATTTCCAAACAGACAATCTCTAAATGGATAGGAAATTGCATAAGATTCTGTTACTCCTACCATGGAAAGCAAATTCCACAGAACATAAGACCTCACTCTACAAGGGCTACAGCCACTACCACAGCTTTCTTACGAGGAGTGGCTACCAAGGACATTATTGAGGCTACTTGGACCTCCGTGCATACATTTGCCAAGCATTACAACTTACCTCTATATTCTAGATCCCGAGCAGGGTTTGCCACTGCTGTTTTACAAGGGATCCTAACTACACCATAATTCTTCTTCCTCCTCCCCTAGTTTGGCTATGGTATTCTATCCATTTGTTATGACTGCAGATGCATCCTTGAAGGACATAGTACAGTTTTGTACCTACCATAAATGTAGATGTCCGAACAGGATAGCATCTGCAGTCAGGATTACCCACCCTCCTTCCCCTCTGTGGTACTCCTAGGGTATTTACCCTCCTAATAGCTAGCTAGGGGGGGATCTCTTATGGTGTATTTGTTTGTATATATGTACATACATGCTTATTTTTTGTATTTGCCTACTATTTTTTTTGGAAACATTGGCATTTATCCAAAATTTAGTTTTCCAAGAGGGCAACTGGCATCTGGGGCAAGAAACACTGAGGAAAATGGCGTCGGCTGATGCCTTTATACCCGAAGACCAGGAGAGATGACGTCGGGTGAAGTGCGACACCAGCCGAGGCCAGACCCAGACTTTGGAATCCGGCCGACCGAAGGGCTGCCTGACGACAGGACAACCCATTTGTTATGACTGCAGATGCTATCCTGTTCGGACATCTACATTTATGGTAGGTACAAAACTGTACTTTGTGTACACTTACCATAAATGTAGATGTTAGAGTGTATTCACTGTTGCAGTCTGGGTTACCCACCTGCCATCGCCCTTTCTATACTTTCCATTCCTTCACTATACTCAAAACCCTTTGTGGTGTATTTGCTTTTAGTTGAAGGTAAAGTTTATGTTTCTAAAAGTGCATTTATATATTTACTGTTTATTGATGTACATATATATTTTTGCTCCCCATTTGGGGGGCACCTGACATCTGGGGCAAGAAAAACTGAATAAAATGGTGTCGGCTGCATGTTTTATACCCCTGATGACCTGACGTCATGGAAGAGGAAACAGCAACCGACGCAAGACCCAAGACTTTGTTATTCAGGCCGACTGAGGGCAGCCTGCCAGCAGATTACTCAAATGTAATGACTGCAACAATGCATACACTCGAACATCTACATTTATGGTAAGTGTACACAACTGTACTTTTCCCTCCCTCCATCTCCCTGTTCTTTCTTCTCTTTCCTTACAAGGGACATATTGGTATTTACTTTCTACTGGTGGGGTTCTTGCGCCAGAACCTGGCTCTCACTTGGGGGCTCCTGACAGGTTAGGGGAAGAAAAACTGATGTAATGGCGTTGGCTGCCTCACTTATACTACTGATGACCTGACGTCAGTCTTGAAGCGACAGCAGCCGACGCAGAAATACTAAGTCTCTGGTATTCGGGCCGGCCGAGGGCTACCCTGGCAGGGAAAACCCAAATGTAATGACTGCAACAGTGAATACATTCTTAACATCTACATTTATGGTAAGTGTACACAACTGTACTTTCTCCCTTCTCTTATTGGCCAAGGTCATTTACCACAAGCTTCCCCACAGATTGGTTTTACTCAGAAAGCAACGGTTGTTTGATCCACTCTGACCTGAAAACACTTCATTTAACTGCCTGAATGATAGTTTTGGTAACTTTAAGGCTCCTGTTTTCTGAGACATGCAGCAGGTACTAAATGAGGGGAAAAAATCGTATCACTAGGAAATCATAAATGTATAAATGGAAAATATTCTGCAGTCGATGCCTTTCTAAGAATTGGGATTCTTTTAAGACCCAGTTGCATCTTTCTTTATGCATGTCAGTTGTTAATCTCTGGCTTCTCTTATTCTTCAGTCATATCTGCTTGTCTATCCTTAGTAACTACCTTTCTTACTGTCTTCAAGCCAGGCAGTTTTTGAAAGGGGTTTTACACATTCATCCACCTAGAAAACAAGTGGCTTTTCATTGGGGATCTCAGTTTTGTGTTTGAAAAATTGTTACTTTCATTTGAACCAACTCAAGCTGATTTGAGGTTCTCGGCATGGAAAACTGCTCTACTCATTGCACTGACATCGCAAGAAGAGTTTTTGAGTTGCAAGCTCTTATGGTGAGTCAACCCTACCTCATTTTCCATAAGGACAGGGGATCTTTTAAAACTAATTTTATGCAAGAAGGGGCGTCAGGGTTTACTTTAAGCCAGGCTGTCAATCTCCTAGTATTCTTCCCAGAACCTAAAAAGAAGAGAGTATTTACATACTCCTAGGTGTTCACAGGCAGCTCAAATACTACTAAAAGCTTTCCTAAATCCTTTAGGAAAGCTGATCAGCTGTTTGTCTCCTGTGAAGATAAGAAAAATAGGATAGCCAATTGTCTAAGCAAACAATTTTGAAACTGTTGCATCCTGCTGTTTCTGCTATGTTTGCCATAACAGGCCACTTCAGGCAAGTGTAGGGCCCTTTCTACCATGACATTGACTTTGTCTGACTTTTATGGAAAGGGGAAAACCTTTATAGAAAGGGATGGGCTCTAGAATGATTCTATCAGCAACAACTGGGTCCTTCATACGTACGTTTGCAGAGCATTACAAACTGGATTTCTTTTCAAGGTATAGAAAATGTTTTACTAGGACCTTTCTCCAGGGACTCTTGGATGCTTGAATTCCTTCCTCCTACCTTTGTTTATAAGAGGATTAGCTTAAGTCATCGACAAGAAAAAATTGTTCATCTTGTCTAAACTACATTTCGTTGAAGCACATTTCCTTGGAAATTGTGTGATGGTAAATGTTCAGAACAAGGTAAACTTGCCATAGCATTGGATGTTTTATCACTGTTGCAGTAGCCATCTGCTCTCTCCAGCACCCTTTCTTTTTTTGTAGGTATTGCCACACACACACACACACACACACACACACACACACACACACACACCATTGTCTATATAGCTGCACTGTTTTTTGTTGGTTCCTTATTTAGCTCTAGCTGTAACTGTAGTTCCCTTTCTTATGGCAAGAAATCTGAAGATTTTGGAGCCCAGTCTACCTTTTATTTGGCTCTGCAGGAGGAAGGAATTCAAGCCAGTGGCAGTTTGGGCACATGGAGAGTGCCGTAAAGCTTTGAAAGCTAGATGGTGGGCATAACCTAATCAAGGATATGACCCATATAGCTTAGGCTGCTGCAACTGTGATATTATAACCTCTACTGGGTTGGCAAGTTTACTTACATAGCTGTACTTCCTCTAAAATTATTTTTTGTAGATGGATAGTACCCTTGCACTATCCACGCTCCCCCCATTACACTAACTCCAAGATTGCCATATCTCAGGGGAGAATATGCCAAAACGTAGAAATCTTGGACATCGTATACTCAAGTCCTTGTGTTTGGACATTCTACTCTTGCTAATCCGGTGATCACACTTGAAAATTTCTGAATTTAAAACTATTAACAGGACAATGGCAAAATCTAACAAAGCTGAAGTGTATTTGCAGGGTTTTTGACTGTAGAGAAGTTGTTCTGTCTCTCTTAAAAAGCATGCTGGTCAGACCCCTTTTGAGCTACCATTTTTCATTGGTGTGGGTCATATTTAAGTAAGGACATTAAATTGTTTGAGAATTTGCAGTGGAAGGTCTGCAAATTGGTAAGGGGAGTGGAAGTTGTGGAGTTAAGACAGATTTACAGCACTGGGAGTATATGCAAAAGAAGAAAGGAAAAGGGGCATATGACACAGTTGTACAGCGCCATCAGAAGAAAGTGTAATGTCATGAAACTGGAAGTGAAGGTTTGAGGAGAAGAATGACTTTTAAGACTAACAGGTAATGGAAAGCTATAATACATTGTCAAACAGATGAAGTGTAGCTCCATGAAGGAGTTTATCAGTCTCTGTGACGGTAAGAAATAGGTAAGAAGGGATATGGGCAACTACATAAAACTATCAGCAGTGCTTTGGTGGACTTAATGAACTTTTATTCTGTCAGCATCCACTGAGTGTGCTTACATGTGTGTCCCAGTAATCAGCAAGTTTTCTTACTTGTTAGTGCTCTGTATCTAAAATTAGAAAACTTTGTTCAAGTAATTGCATATAAATTGACTTACATTTATCTGAAATCTAGATGCTACATCTTATTGTATGACTGAATAAAGTAAATGGTTTAATATAAATATATTTTCCCTTTTAGGTTTGAGGGGCATAAGGTCTTTATTTTGATAGCTTGCCATGATGAGTTCTGTAAGGTGAAGTTTCAGGATGTGGCTAAGGGGGGGGGGGGGTATCCTTCCTTATAAACGTATGGAGAGCATCACTACATTTGTATGGCTTGTACAGATGGTGGAGTAGGACAATATGCTAGGTGTGTTACAGCCTCTTAAGTGTCTCTAGTGAAAGATTGGAGTCCTACCACAAGCACTCAACCCTTCCTTCTGTACACCCATACCAATGATTGGTGGATGTGATGTTATAGCATATGTCTTGCATCATGAACTTTTGCTCTTTCCTCTTATTCCCTCCCTTTGAAAATTAATAAAAATGGGCTGTGGGATTTGATATGCTTCCCTTTTTAAAGATTTTGAGGATCCGAGACATTAAACCTAGCCCTGGCCGTTCTACTACTCATCCTTCTTATAGCCTTACACAGAAAAGTTATGACAACAAGGCACTAAGGTTGGGTCTCCTTAGCATCAAAGTGTCTAAATAAACACAGTCATCCATTGAATCATGGACAGTGCAGCAATGATGTCCTTGCCATAACTGAATCATGGTTGAATGATGACCTCTGTCTACCATCTATAATTTGCCAGTATTTTCACAGTTTCACCAACGGTAGCACTGGCTTTAGTTTTTCTTTCTGTTTTTGTTCATATACCCTCAACTGGGTTCCTGTTCCCATGCTAGCACTTTTCTCGAGTGCTCTCTGATCAATTGGAAAAGGGAGAATCAAGTTTCACTGACAGTGAAGTATTTTTTTTTTCACTGTTGTGTGACTTTGGATTAGGCATATTTAAAGGGGTGGGGGTGCAGGGGGGCTTGCCCCCTGCAAAAATACTCTTTCAAGGTTTGGATAAACTTGTTTTGTTCTTTTTCCATTGAATGGACTACAGTTGAAAGTTCTTTTGATGGCTCGACATGTATCCACCTCCACTGCATTTCAGTCATCAGCTCCCTTTCAGCCAGCTGATCCATGTCTTCACAAGAGGAGAGAGTTAAGTGAGGGGTGGCCATCATTAGGGAAGTCATCATTTTGGTTTGAGGGCTTTTCTGCACTACAGCGCTACTCCCCCCCCCCCCAACACACACACACTGGTCAAGGTAAGAGGGGAATATGATGAGGTGTCCACAATAGATGTTTCCTCAGTTATCCAAGTGACTTTTTGCATGCACCTCCCTCCACCACCACAACAAGCGGGTCATGGCCTTTCACTCATCTCCTTACCTTTCTGATATCTGCATTACTGGGGCCACTGATGTGATCAGGTAGGTTGCAGTCAGGATTCCCTCCCATGGTGACAGAGAGCCAGACTCGGACTAAGCTTTAGGATTGGTGGTAGATTCTTGCTGTTAGTCAAAAATAAACCTACTATAAGGGTAAGAAATCATTAAAAATTACTTTTGCTAATGATGCATCCCTAGACAGTCTCATAGCCCATCAGTATAAATGGGCATTTACTAGATTAGATGTTTATGTAGTCAGTCAACCCCTCCCAATGTTGTAAAAGTTGAATATGCTCAACTTCATCGATGACTCCTTTCAGGATTTCTTTAGAGGCTACTTTGTCATTGTTGATAACCTTGATTTAAAGTAATTGTGCTGTTGTGTCTGAAATCAAAATAATTTCTCTTTTCATAATCTTTCTCGGCTAATTAAGGGAATCCACAAGACACAGTTTAAGATCAGAGACCAGTTTGTTTGCTTGAGGGTAGTAATCATCATCTGTGCTCATCAGTGTATCAACATGGCAGTCTTCCTTATTTCATTGAGTGATTACTGTCCTGTGATCAGCCAGTGGTTATTCAAAACACCCAGAAGTTTTCCCATGTATGTTTATAGGAGAGCCTTCCCTCAGAACATGGAACTCAATCTCCTCCATCTCCAAAATATGAATTGATTTATTTTTCTTAGTGGAAAAACACAGCTGCCTACTTACCTTGATATAGGACAAACTTTTCCCTGTGGGATGAGAAGACTTAAAGGACACAGATGCCTGTTTGATGTCTTCCATACTCGGAACACAAGTCAGAGAAAGGAACCAGGCTTGGAGAGTATAGACTAAAGAAAATTTCGTCTCCCTTGTGAGCTGTGTAGCACAGAAGGATGGAACTCTGTTTATGATCAGTATGACTGCAGTTTTAACTACTGGGCCTTATGCCAGAGGAGTTAGCCAGGGAGGGTAGGACCGAGTAGCTGACATCTACTTTCACCCATCCTGGGGGAGGGAAAGGTTCTGCTGTGCTGCAGCAATGATGCATGGTAAAATGGGAGTACAGTGTGCAGCATTCAGGCCAGAGATGTGAGACTGACTTTACAAAGCTATAGAAAAACAGTAGCCTTCCAGAATGGACATATGGGAGCATGCAGAACTCTGTAAGGGAAGAAGGTATAGCAGGTCCTTGCACAAGTGAGCTCTCATGTCAGCTGCCTGGGATGGGCCCTTGAGCTATTACCAGAAATTAATTATTGGTTCTGCGTCAGGGAAGAATGAATGAACCAGTTACTTGCAGAATGGGCTGATGGTTTATAGGTTCATACTAGGCTAACGATCACCAGGGTTTTTACTAGCTAGCTATACAACCCAACCCAGTTTTGTCTCAGAGTTCTTGGGCACCTATATGGTAGGGTATGTTAGTAAGGAGGTAGCTAGGGGTTGAGTGTGCTTGGGTGGGTGGGGTATGTCAGTTGGGGTTTAATTTGCTTAATGTTGACCTCTGTCCAAAACAGACATAGGCTCCAGGCAAGCGGTGAATTTGCAATTACCCATCCAAAGATCAAGGTTTCTTTTGAACAAGCTTGGGGATGAAAATGCTTCATGTAGACAGGGACCTTATCCCATTACATGGGGATCCTTTGAGGCACATATCAGCCCCACCAGCAGGTTCTGTTTATGTTGCAGACAAAATTTGAGTCTTTGGATCTAGTGTTTCTGGTGGTGTCTGTCTTGCGGATGTGTAAGAGTTCCTTCAGAACTTTATCTGTGGGCACCTTAAATGCTAGGCATAGACTGCATCTCAGTAACCTGTAGGAGACAGAGTACAGAGATAGGACCTTAAGGTGGTCTGTGTAGGTCAGGGTATTCATACCGTGGATCCTCCTGGAGAGGAAGCTTTAATGGTGTTGCAGTTGTTGCAAGTGCCTGGCAATGTACATGCCAAAGGGGGCATTGTACTCTGTGATAGGTCTGGTAAGGGCTGAGTAGAGTGGTACTGTTATTTCCTTGTACATGAATGCCATATCTTTGCTTATAAGTTGGGCGACTATAGAAGGATTTTCTAACCATCTTGGTTCTGTGTTGGTTAAATACTAGATTACTGTCTACATATGTTCATGGATCCCTAACTATTGGGTCAACTCTTGGGGGTGTTTTTGTTTTGATAAAGTAAGTAGCTTGAGTGGATGCTTTCCCAAAGTGTCTTATAATGCATTTCTTTGCATTGAGTTTTAATCCATGGCTTTCACACCAGTCATTTGTTTGTGTGAGACCCTCTTTTAGAATGTTGGTGTCATGGGGGGAATCTATGATAACTCCCAATTTACAGTCGTGTCAACTTGGTGAGCCGGAGGCCTTTGACTTTAGCCTTGACTTCTGAGAAATAGATGCCAAACAGGAGCGTGCCCAACACAGAGTGTGGGGAAATTCCACTGGTGACCAGTCTCTTGTTAGAGGTGATCTCACCAGTCCTGATTTCTTGGGTCCTATCTGTGAGCCAGCTGGCAATCCAACAAGTTATCTAGGGATTTTATACCTAGTTTTGAGAGTTTAGCAGTAATACCTGAATTGGGGTATTGTATTGAATGCCTTGGCCAGGTCAGGGTAGGCGGTATGCACAGTTTTCCCTTCATCTATAGCCATGGTGACCCTTGCTGGACTTCATTACACCTAGTTTCTTATTTAGTTGGCTCAGAGAGCTCTTGTTTCTATGAGAGTTGCTCTTTCTGATTTTGCCCATGACTTTTTTCTTTTGTTATATAGCCTGTTAAGGTATGGATTCCACTGTTGTGGTTTGTTTTTGGTGTTCTATTTTTGGCTTGCTTACGGTAGGTATGACAGTCTCTGTGCAGCCATTTATATGTTTGTACAGGACTTCTGTAAATAATTCTGCATAGGTATCTGTGTTCTTGGTATTTGAGGGAGCCGTGAATTTTGACAAAGTCACTTAATAGGATGTAGTTTGCGTTAGTATAGTTTCTGTTACAGGTTTAGTTGGATTTTCCAGATTTAATTTTATTTCGGCAGGCAGTGAGTCTAAAACAGTTAAACAAAAATCCCCACTCTTAAAAGAACGTGCAGAGTAATGACAAGTTTTGGCAAAGCAGTTTTGCTAGGAAGAAAGTCTGCCTTGGCTAGTCAGCCATAATTGTTTTGGAGAACTATTCTGGATTTGACTTGAGATTCTTCATTCACATTCATCCTCTGTATCCATACAGACAGATGTTATTCGTGCCTCACTGTTGCAGTCCTCACACTTGGGTTATCTGCCTGCAGGTAGCCCTAAGTTGGCCCGAATACCAGAGTCTTGGGATTTTTGCATTGGATGCGGTCGCCTCTTCCATGACGTCAGATCTATAAAACATGCAGCCGACACCATTACATTAGCTTTTCTTGCCGCGTGGGAGCCCGAAGCAGTTTGCAAGTGCTGGTCGGCCGCTTCCTGAAATTTTTGTTTTTTTGAGTTTCAAACCTGAAGTCTTCTAAAGTTAAGTACCCCGTTGGGGATCCTTTTTTCTTGCTCTAACCAATGTCAGAAAAAGTTAGCAATTGTCTTGCCTGTGGAAAGCAAATACCTCACAGAGATTTTCATTTTTACTGCGTAATCTGTTTAGGCCCAGACCACGATGCTCCTCGCTGTGAGCTTTGTGCCTTGTTTAACGCCCGAACTATTCATAGTCGGGCTGTCTTTGTCACTAAATTCTTTTGCTCTCGTTCTCCGTTTTCTGAAATGGTCCCATAAGCCATCCAACTGTTGATCTTCCGAAAAAACGTAAGGATAAAGACAGAGACAGACCGCATAGGTGCAAAACTGCCGACAATGCTTCCGTTAAGCTAGTCGCCAGTTCACTGGTACTCCGTGAGGCGCTTTCGCAGCCCCTGATACCCGCTTCTACAGATTCGCAGGCCTCTGCTGAGACCCACTCGGAGTCCGGTATGCCGCGAGATGCTTCTTCGACTATGGAACCTGCGGATGTCTCTACCTTGGATGTGTCCAGAGCCGCTGTGCAGGCACTGGCTTCTGAGGGTGTATTCCGACCTTCCAATGTTCGCATTAAACCAACAGCTGCATTTTTTACTAAAAATACCGAGTTTCTCAGGCCCAGAGTTCGCACTACGCCTAGAAAACCGATGACCAAAGCGCATGCTCAAGCTCCCTTGCCACAGAAACAAATGCTTAGAATGGCTGAAGACCTTATAACTTTAATTAGGGAAAGACAGCCTTTCTCATCTAAAAGACAAAGAATTGATTTTTCTTCTGATTCTACAGACCATGAGTCCAATGACCCTGATCCCTCCGATTACCAGGACATATCCTTATCTACCTGTGAGGATTCAGATGCAGAGGATTCCATACCCTCTGCCTCCCCTCCAGAGGACTTTTCTTTTGGTGAAACCTTGCATATTTTAAGAGAGCATTTCCACTGGGAATGCCAGGACTACCCTCAGTCCAAAAAGAGACTCTGAGAATTTTTAGACTTGCCTCAGCACAGGCCTCTAGCTCTACCCCCTGTCCTGGACATTGTAGATGATGCCTTCATGGAATCCAGTCCCCTCAGTCCAAAAAGAGACTCTGAGAATTTTTAGACTTGCCTCAGCACAGGCCTCTAGCTCTACCCCCTGTCTTGGACATTGTAGATGATGCCTTCATGGAATCCAGTCTTACTCCTGATACTTTGCTACCAGCTCCTAGAAAGCCTGACTGGTACTACAGAGTACCTGACTCTCACAAATTTGTCTTTAAGAATCCCACTGCGGTTCCAGAGACCATTTCCCAGGGACCTAAAGGCATTAAGGCTATTACAGCTAAAAAACCCTACCCCTTTGGACAGGGATTCTAGAGCTTTAGACTGGGTAAGAAGGTATATACCTCTGCAACTCTTGCCATCAGGGCTTTAAATTGCAAGTTTCACATGTTGAAGTGCTAGCACCATATTATGGAACTAATTAAACAAAAAATGTTGCTTCCAGATTGTACAGAAAATACAGGTTTACATTAATGCATTCTGCAAACCAAGTTAGTAAACATACTTTGCAGTGTGGTTTTGATGCCTTAGAAGCATCTTGCAGAGCTGCTGTCACTGAAGGCATGCTTGGCTGAAGGAGCAAATCTTGCCAGACCATGTCAAAACAAAATTACTAGATGCTCCATTAAACCAGGAAAGGTTGTTTGGCGCTAAAGCAGAAGTAGTTCTTAAAACGATGGAGGAAAAAGCTAAATCTATGCAAACTGTTAAAGATTTCTTGCAGGTGCAGCTACCTAGATTCAGTAGGCATTGACCTTCTAAAAACTGGTCCTTTCCAGTCCCCCCCAGGCATTCTCCGTCCAAACCCAGGGGCAACAGGCCAGCAAGACTACAGTCTCAGGGTATGCAGAGATCTAAACAATGGAGTGCTCCCGCCTCTAAAACGGGGAGTGGTAAGCCACCCCCTTATGGAAAAAGTTCACAATGACTTGTCTAGCTTCCTTCCCAGCAAAGGCCAAGAACTTGCTAGGAGGAAAACTCGCCCTGCATGCACAAAACCGAATGTCCATTACCCAGGACCAACGGGTCCTAAACATTGTATCCCAGAGATTCTACTTCTACTCACTGCCAACCCCAAGTGGGTTGCCAGACTTTCCTCCAAACCAGTGGGCTCACTCGCTCACTTTCACTCAACCCCTCGCTGCCCAAACCCTGACAACAGACACATCAGACTATGCGTGGGGGGCTCACATGGCAGGCAAATGGAGCCCAGAACAAATTCCCCTGCATATCTGTCAAAAAGAAATGTTAGCTGTACAGAATGCTGTGACAGCCTTCAAATACCTTATCCTTTCAGGACAGCTACTGATAAAGACAGACAACACAACAGTTATGTGGTACATAAACAAGCAGGGGAGAACTCATTCCTACCCTCTCTGCAGATTAGCCATGGCCCTGTGGAACACAGCCCTGAGCAACCAAATGCACCTGCAAGCTCAATTCCTGCCAAGCAAACAAAATTCACTGGCAGACGACTTAAGCAGAAATCCACTGGACCCACATGAGTGGAAGCTGGAACCCAACTCATTCAAACTTCTAATCCACAGGTGGAGGACTCCAGAGGTGTACCTCTTTGCCTCCCCCCAAAACCATAAATTGAGCAAATTTTGCACCAGAAATCTCCACAGCCAAGCGTGGAAAGTGGTTGCCCTATCCTTTAAGGAATCAGTACTGCAACCTAAACAAGGATATACATTTTGAGTCTCAAGATCAGGAGCACACTCAAGCAAATCTGCAGTCTGTGGCTACCACTCCACCCATACAGTATAAGAAGGAATCAGTACTGCAAACTAAACAAGGATGTACGTTTTGAGCCTCAAGAGCAGGAGCACATTTGAGCAAATCTGCAGTCTGCGGCTACCACTCCACCCATACAGTATAAGAAAGAATCAGTACTGCAAACTAAACAAGGAATATACATTTTGTGCCTCAAGAGCAGGGTCAGTCCACCCAGGCATTCTTCTTGTATGTTTTATCAGAGTGAAGTTATTACATTAGCAGTATTTCTTAGTAGTTGTCAGCGTGCTAATAAAACTTGACTGTTGTAGCCTTGTGTCACCCCCCCCCCCCCAGCTAGTACAGTAATCTTAACTGTCCAATAGACAGTATACATTTAATTCAGATCCCTGTGACTAAATTAACCATCAAGCAGCCCTCTCGGTGCTTTCTGCCTTAGTTTGTATCACTCCGAGGCCCACCTGTTTGTTTGCATCTCTATACATCCCCCTTCATTGCTAATGTATCTCCCTCCTCTAATCTGTGCACAAACTGGTTACTAATCAGCAAGTCAATGTGAAGACACACTCCCAACCTTAATAAACTTTGCTGTCTCTTCTCTCCTTCACTTTACAGGTAGTATTACTTACCCCTCTGAGGCCTTCACTGATTTCTACTGATTGCCTCTCTGGATGTTCTTCGTCTTCCCTTGCTGCAGTCCTGACAATTGGGTATAGTCCGCATCCCAGTCGGCCCGAATACCAGAGTATAAGGCTGACGTCGGTCATGGCGCCTTAGACTGACGACAGTGCGTCAGGGTACTAATGCGCATGACCGACGTCATTTCCTCAGTCTTTTTTGCCGCATGGTCCGATGCAGAAGCAATTTTGCGAGTGCAGGTTGGCGTTCTGAGATTTTCCGAAACCGGAGTTTCAGACCGAATACAGAGTTGGCTAAGTAACCCGTTGGGAACATTTTGGTTTTTCTTGCCTCAGTATTTAACGGATGTCAGAAAAGTGAATAACTGTATTTCTTGTGGGAAGCAGATACCGCATAGGGATTATCATACATTGTGTATACCTTGTTTAGGGCCTGAGCACGACGTTGTTGGTTGCCGCTCTTGTGCTAGATTTAACAAGCGCACTATTAAGAGGAGGCTTGATTGTGCTAGGTTAGTGTTTGGAAAGCGTTGCAATTATACTATGCCGTCGGATGCTCCGCCTGCTTCATCTAAGAAGCGCAAGGACAAAACAGTGAAGTCTAGGGTGAGGAACCGCAGTCCCGGACGTCGGTCCTTTAGAAGGCTCAGGGAGCCAGAGGTTTTGCCAGGAGTCTCTATGGAGTCTCAGGCAGATACTTTACTGTTACAGGATGTGCCTCTCAGGAGGTAGGCCAGGCTGAGGGGCTTCTCAGGTAACTGTTCTTCCCTCTCTTCGCAAGGTAGTTAGGGCCTCTCCTTCTGTTGCCAAAGCTTCTTTTAGAGGAAGGCCAAGTTCAGATTCTGGTGGTGCTTCTCCTAGCATTTCGAGCTCTGTGCCTAAGAAACATATGCTTAAAATGGCAGAAGATTTGATTACTCTGATTAGAGGTTCTATGCCCCACCTGATAAGAGGCCTAGGGTGGAACAGGAGTTTGATAGTTTTGAACAGTGTTCACAGGCTTCAGAGTCTTCTGTGGAAGACTTGCAAGAGTTTCCTACTTATTCTGATTCTGATGTGGATGATTCCACTCCTTCAGCTTCTCCTCCTGAGGATTTTTCATTTTCAGAGACTCTTCACTCCATGAGGGAGCACTTTAAATGGGAAGGCCAAGATTACTCTGACTCCAGAAAAGGCTTAGGGAATTCTTGTTTTGCCCCAGCATAGGCCCTTAGCTATTCCTCCTGTGTTGAATGTGGTGGAGGATGTTTTGCAGAGGCTTCTCTGAACCCTGATTCCTTGCCTCCTGCTCCTGTTAAGCCTGATAGGTATTATAGGGTGCCCAAGCTCATAAGTATTTGTTTAAGAGTCCCAGGGCGGACCCAGAAACTGTTTCTCAGGGGCCTAAAGGTGTTAAAGCTTCTGTGGTTAAAATCCTGTACCCTCTGATAAAGAGGCAAGGGCTTTGGATAGGTGGGGTAAGAAAGTATATACTTCTTCCACTCTAGCCATGAGGCGTTGAATTGTCAATTTCATATGCTGAAATATCAGAATTATCTCCTTTCACAATTGAAATCTAAGGTGGATGCTTTGAAGGTATTGAGTGTAAAGAATTGCTGGATTTGGTTCATGTGTCTGAACAAGTGGGTAAGCATTCTTTGCAGTGTGGTTTTGATGCTGTTCAGGCCTCCTCGAGGGTGGCTGCTACTAGTTCTGTTCTTCGCAGACATGCATGGTTGAAGGATCAGAATTTAGCTGAGCATGTTAAGACCAGGATTTTGGATGCTCCTTTACAGTCTGATGTGTTGTTTGGACCGCCTGTGGAAGCAGTTTTAAAGAAAATGGAGGACAAAGCTAAGTCTATGCAGACTGTTAAAGATTTTTGCAGGTGCAGCCTCCGAAGTTTAGTAGAAATTGGCCTGCTAAGGGGTGGACATATCCTGCTTATGGTTCCCAGTCTAGGGGTAGGTCTAGAGGTGGTAGGGGCAGGGCTCAAGGTTCTTTAGGCCTAGATCAGACAGTTCACCTGCTCAGACTTCTGGTGAGGGCAGGGGTCAGTCCTTTCGTAAGCAGAACCAATGACCTGCCTTTTCAGCTGCCAGTGGACTCTCGTCTGGCAGCTCCTTTGGGAGGAAGATTGTCTCTTTTCAAAGAAAATTGGGATTTAATCACTCAAGACAGATGGGTGCTGGATATCATTCATCACGGGTACAGATTTTATTTCCACACAATGCCCCTTTCAAAGGCATGCCAGATGTTCCTCCTCCACAAAGAAAAGAGGCTCACAAGCAAGTTTCTCAGTTACTCCAGATAGGGGCTATTCAGCCAGTCCCTGTGTCAGAAAGGGGCTTGGATTTTATTCTCGCCTGTTCCTAGTACCAAAGAAGGGGAACACGTGGAGACCAATTTTGGATTTATCTATCCTCAACACTTATCTGGACATTCCCAAGTTCAAGATGTTGACGTTACAGCAACTGTTACCTCTGCTGGGCAAGGATCACTGGATGGTAACTTTGGATCTCAAGGAAGCTTACCTTCATGTGCCCATAAGGCTAAGTTGCAGAAGTATTTAAGGTTTCGAACTGGAGATTTTCATTATCAGTTCTCTGCATTGCCCTTTGGCTTATCTACTAGTATTCACAAAGGTTCTGGCTCCAGTGATAGCTTACTTCAGGCTTCAAGGCATTCAAATTTATCCTTACTTGGACGACTGCCTGATTCTGGCTCAAGAAAAGGAACACCTTCTACAGCATCTGGAATATGTCATAGCAGTGCTAAGATGCCTAGGGTATTCTGTGAACGAAATAAAGTCCAGTCTAGTACCCTCTCAAGACATGTGCTTTCTGGGTGTGAGACTGAATACAGCAGCCCAGATGGCCTTTTAACCCCGGACAAACAAAAGAGTCTGTCACTTTACTTCCATCAACTATCTCATCAGTCCGTGCTGACTGCAAGGACAGTCCTTCAAGCATTAGGGTTCATGGCATCTTGTATTCTGGTGCTTCCAATGCCAAACTGCATATGAGGAAGCTGCAATGGTATCTCAAAATGTATGGACACAGCACTGCCAAGATTTGGACACTGTCATTCAAATAATACCTTGCCTTCAAAAGGAATTCTTGTGGTGGGCTCAGGAATGTCACCTAAACAAGGGACTCTCTGTGACCCAGTCAGATTTTAACGACAGATGCCTCGGACACTGCTTGGGGAGCTCATCTAAATGGAAAGTGGATACAAGACAAGTGGCCTGCCAGACTACAGCATCTACATATCAACATGAAGGAGATGTTGGCAGTCCAGTTTGCATTGATGGCGTTCAAGGAGTTACTTCTTCCAGGGCAGGTGTTGATTCTGACAGACAACACAACTGTCATGTGGTACATCAACAAGCAAGGGGAACACATTCTTATCCTCTATGCAGGCAAGCAATGATTTTATGGGAGACTGCGTTAAGCCTGCAACTGACTCTTCAGGCAAGGTTTCTGCCAGGAGCACAGAACTCCTAGCAGATGTATTAAGCAGACAAATCATGGATCCCCACGAGTGGAAACTGGATCTTCATGTATTTCAGAAATTGACAGTGTCATGGGGAACTCCAGACATAGATCTGTTCGCTTCTCCACTAAACCACCAGCTGCCAAAGTATTGCACAAAGGGGTTTCATCACACAGCTTGGAAAGTGGATGCTCTGTCTTTCAGTTGGAAAAACCTTCATGTCTATGCCTTTCCACCTCTACCTCTTCTTCCAAAGGTATTACTAAAGGTCAGACAGGACAGGCCAAGGATGATTTTGATAGCTCCAGATTGGCCTCGGCAACACTGGTACCCACTTCTAAGGAGTCTTGTAAAGAAGCCTCCATGGCCTTTACCTCTGATTCCTCATCTGTTATCTCAGAAGGACGGTCATCTGCTCAATGTCAAGCTTCAATCTCTTCATCTCACAGCTTGGCATATTCTGTGTTGAAGCATGGTAGGTCTCAGCTTCCTCAACAAGTTTTAAATGTGATTATGGAAGCTAGAAGGCCTAGTACTAGGAGATGTACGAGAAAAATGGAGGAGATTTTTATTTTGGAGTACAGCAAAGAATTTGGAGATTTCAGAGCCTAATTTGAGTGTGGCTCTTCAATATCTTACTGAATTATTGGACAAAGGTTTGTCTTTCTCTTCCATAAAGATTCATGCTGCAGCAATTTCAGCTCACTATGATTGTGACCCACCTTTGTTTATCCTTTGTTCAAGCAGTTTCTTAGAGGGCAAAGAATATAAGACCCCAATGAGAGCTCCTACTCCTGCTTGGGATCTCAATTTTGTGTTGGAAAACTTACTCTACAACCTTTTGAGCCTGCAGCTACTGCTGAATTGAAATATTTGTCATGGAAGACTGCTTTTCTGTTGGCTATTACTTCTGCAAGAAGGGTGTCTGAGTTGCAGGCCCTTATGGCAGTAGAGCCCTTCTTGATTTTCCATAAGGACAGGGTATCATTACGTACTAATCCTTCCTTTATGCCTAAGGTGGTTTCTAGTGTGGCTTTAAACCAAACTATTCATTTGCCTACGCTTTTGCAGATCCTCAAAATAAAGGGAAAAGATTTTACACACTTTAGATGTACACAGGCAATTGCGTTATTATTTGAGCAGGACTAAAGATTTTAGGCAGTCTCAGCAGTTACTTGTTTCTTTTGCTTTAAGTTCACAGGGCAAGCCTGTGTCAAAACAAACTATTTCTAGGTGGATTGGCTTTGCATTGCATTTTGTTATTCCCATCATGGCAAAGAGGTTCCAGCTGGGATTAGGCCTCATTCCACTAGGGCTACTGCCACTTCAACAGCATTTCTAAGGGGTGGCAATATTCTGGAGGCAGCTACTTGGAGTTCAGTGCATACTTTCTCTAGGCATTATCACCTGCCTATATACTCTAAGACTAGAGCTGGTTTTGCCACAGCTGTTTTACAAGGCATGTTGTCAGCTCCTGCTACTTTATAATTTGCCAGCCTCCTTACCTCTGCTTTGGGATTCTACAATTGGTCAGGACTGCAGCAAGGGAAGACGAAGAACATAGTACAGTTTTGTACCTACCATAAATGTAGATGTTCGGAGGATCTTGCTGCAGTCCACCTTACTCCTCCTCCTTCCCCTCTGTGTTTCAGGGTGGTTGTGTAGGTGAGTTTACATGCTTATATTTTTGTATATATTACTGTATATATTGTACATGTTTTTTTTTTGCAGGTTGTTTTTGGACTTGTCTTTTGGGTCTTCTGACATCTGGGGCTAAAAAGAATGAGGAAATGGGTCGTCGTCAGTGATAGCCTTCTGTACTTGCTGTCCCGTCTAGCGCCATGACTGACGGACGCCAGCCTTATACTATTCGGGGCCGACTGGGACGCGGACTATACCCAATTGTCAGGACGCAGCAAGGAATCCTCGACCAAGCAAGAACTCTAACATCTACATTTATGGTAGGTACAAAACTGTACTTTTCTTTGCATTCCACCTGGTTTACACCCCTTTTGCTGTCTCCCTCCCCCAATACTAAGTCTATATTAGAATCCTGCTGAACATGGAGCCATCTTTAAATTTCTAGTCTCCCACCAGGATACAAGTGCTCTTCAGCAATTACATTCTGCTTGCTGGTAAGCCATTAGACCTCAGGAATTTGTTTAAAGTGTTCAGATTTGTGAAGTAATACTTACTTTTTTCTCTTGTCTTGGTGGGCTCTGCCCCACTGCATTCACCCTCGCTAACGCTCTGGCTCTCTCTCTGCTCCCCTGCTCCTTATTCCCTCCCGCCCCCACTACCTCTACATTTATAGTAATCACAGCCACCCCCACAGCTCACCCTCACATCACCTCCACCAATCACAGCTTCTCAAGTCATATCACATTATACCACACCAACTTGCTCCACACAAAATACTCCCAATCACTCTCATTTCCACTAGGCATTTTTTACATCACCCACACTACTTCCCCATCTACATGTAGTGCAACCCTATAATTCCTATTCAGACCTCCCCCAACCTAGAACCAACTTTAAACTGTAGAACCATGACTATCACACAACTAAGTCTAGTCTGTCTTTTCATAATTCTTTACAACACCAGAAGTTATTACTCTACCAATATCCCTAAACTTAGTAGCACAACACTACATTATGCACTCTCATATACGGACACCACACATTATAATATCCGCCCACAATTGTTCAAGAACTAGATAACGGACCAATTCAGAACTAAACACATACGCTCTCATTCCTACTCCAAAAAAACACAATACTTTCTCACACTCCTCACCAAACTCAGTCTGTGTCACCATTTTAACACCAGGCTCACCATAAGTGGGGATATCCACCCCAACCCAGGCCCATATCCATCCTGTCCAACACAAACTGCTCCAACACAAATGTCAGAACATAACACCCCCACTATCTTCATCCCTAGGCAAATCAACAATAGCAACAAAACCAACAATCTTTTAATGCTACATATTAATATTAGAAGTATCAAAAATAGAATACCTGAACTCCAAGCCACAGTAGCACACTACTCCCCAGACATAGTTGCTTTAACAGAAACCTGGCTAAATGAAAACATAGCTAACTCAGAAGTTCTCCCTACTGGCTACAATATCATTAGACAAGAAAGACCACATCGTAAAGGGGGTGGAACTGCCTTACTGTACAAGTCCAACTTAACCGTACGTCAATTACCAAACTCCTACCCCTCCCCCAATGATTGGGACATGCTTATCTCACAACTTCAACTTCACCTTAAAAAGGTCATCACCACAATTCTGATCTATATTCCACCGGGTAATACACCTGCTAGCCTTGAAGACTTCTTATCCTGGTGTTCTTCCACATACTCGCAAGAAACCCTTATTCTGGGGGACTTCAACCTAGATTGGTTCACCTGTGTATCAGAACCACCAAGTAATCTAATAAATCTCCATGGCTACCAGCAGCTAGTCCAAATTCCAGCTAGATGTGATAAAAAATCTAAAAGGGAATCCATCCTTGACTGGGTCCTAACTAACAACCCAACATTGTACCCTAACACAGGCAGTCTCTCAGACACCTTAAGTGACCACAACATAATATACTTTATACGTAGTAGAACAAGCATATGCAAAACCACGAACTGTATAGCCACTAGAAACACGAAAAATTCTCTCCTGAGGTCCTAAACACTTTACTCTGTAACTGTGACTGGACCCCCCCCCCCCAAAAACCCTCCCACTTGACCAGGCTATAGCATATTTCAACAAAACATTTCTACAACAACTAGACACTGTCGCTCCATTGCGCAAAATCAATGTTAGAACCTCTACAAACCCCTGGCTCAGTAAAGAAACCAAACAATTCCTCAAGTCCAGCGACACTGCCTGGCTTAACTATCAAAAAAACAAATAAATTCAAAGCCTAACTAAGTACCAAGAACTGCGCAACCGTGCAAAAAATGCATTAGGCTGGACAAAAAATCCTACTACACAACATTACAAACTAAATACCAACACAACCCCCCAAAATTTGGGAGAAATGTAAACCAGCTACTAAAATCCACCCAAAAGGCTACCCCCAAACTAACCACCTCTGACACTAAAGTTCCCATCAAAACACAATTCAACTCCCACTTTGTGAACTCAATTCTATCCTTAGTATCACAGGACAGTTCCTTCCTCACTATCCCCCCAACACACCTAACACTAATACAAGCTTTACCCTCACAACAGTTTCCACCACTTCAATCAAAAGCATGCTCTCCAAACTAAAAATCTCATCAACAGCAGCCAACCTACTCCCCAGCTATTTCTTGAAACTCATAGCAGATGCTATTGCTATCCCAGTCGCCACTCATAAACAGATTAGTTGTAAACTCTGGAAAATATCCTGTGTTACACCCATACATAAAGGCGGGACCTCCACTGAACTTAATAACTACAGACCCATTGCTTTACTCTCCCCCCTGGCCAAAATCCTAGAAAAATGCATCCATACCCAGATGCTAAACTATCTCCTAGACAGCAACATCCTGTCACATACTCAGCATGGTTTCAGACCTGCCCATAGTACCACTACAGCCCTCCTCTGCTTCACAGACACAGTAAACCGTCTCAAAAATGAAGGCCTACAGTTGTCAACTCTTTTTTTGGATATGTCCAAAGCATTTGACACAGTCTTGCACCAAATCCTGCTAAATAAACTAAACAATATCACCTATCAAATTCCACTCTTACCTGGTTCCAAAGCTACTTAACTGACAAGTACCAAGCTGTGAAATGGAAAAATTCTCTCTTCTCAGCTGCCCATAAATATAGGAGTCCCACAGGGGTTCTATCTTAGGACCACTACTATTCACAGTCTTCACAAATGACCTCCATACCTCCACACAGCATGTATCTATCATTCAGTATGCAGATGACACTACCTTAATCTGTGCTGCACAAAACATTCCCACACTCCTGCAAACAACTTGACTAGCATTCTCTGACGTTGAAAACTACCTTACCAAAGCCCAACCTATCCTCAATCCAAAGAAAACTCAGCTTATGGTTATAACTAGTTCTAACAAAAACACTGATAACAGTCAATTTACTATCTACTCCACAAATGCTACTCCAATCGCTCCAGTGGCACAGGCTAAGCTATTGGGAATAACCATAGACTCCCACCTAAAATTTGATAGTCATCTCAACTTAACTATTAAAAAAGTACATGCCAAACTGGGATCAAACCATTTCTTACCAACAACACAAGATCAGCCATTGCTCACTCCCAACTTATATCCACCCTACTGTATGCATCTCCCATTCTGACTAATCTCAACAAAACTGAACTAAGCAAAATGGAAGCCTGCTATAACAGAATTGCCTGCTTTGCTGCAAATTGCTCATATAGAACTCCTCACTGTACTGCTTTGAGATGGCTCCACTGGCTTGAACTGCCCAACCTCCTAACCTGCTATCAGTTCTGCCTGTCATTCGATCTATTACCTCCCCAATAAGTGTCCTGCCCTCAAAAACCTAGTACATCACTCAGCCAAAAGGCCTCTTAGATCATCAAGCAAACTACTACTAGAAGTCACCAACAGCTACAATAGCTTTGGAGATGTGCTATATAGTAGTTCAGTGGCTAAAAATGGAGCTCTGTCCCCCTAGCATTCAAAACACATCATCCAAAGCCTCTTTTAAAGACCTCATCAGGCAACATTTCAAGCAAATTTGGCAGTGCCATGATTGCTCCCCAAGCTAGTGAAAGCGGATAAGGTATACATACTAAATCTAGAGTACTTGATAATAGTTTTCAATGTTACTCTCAAACACTGGCTAATCTACAATGTATGTACTGTACCTGTGCACTATGTATGTATTCTACCTATGTTCCAAATTTCAGCTGTACACCACAAATCTATTAATTACCTTTATTTTTAAATTAATATTTTCTTGTTTGTTCTCTCCACTGTAACTGTTGATGTGCCACATACCACTGTAAAAACATGTCTTTTGTAATTTGTGTGTATACTGATCATGTCTAAATAACTAAATGTATCTGTAAATTTTCTTTGTGGAGCTTTTCTCCCTGTGCCTCTGCTGAAAAAGGGCCTTTTCGGCTCAGTCAGACACCCCCAGTTAACAAATGTAAAATAAATAAAATTTACATGGGAAAACCTCTCCATTTATGTCTTTCCCCCTCTGACCCTCCTGTCAGAAGGTACTACTCAAGATCAAACAAGACAGGCCAAGGACAATCCTCATTGCCCCAGACTGCCCACACCAGCACTGATACCCACTCCTACGCAGTCTGACAACAGTGTCACCCTGGCAGCTACATCAGCCCCCCCCCCCTTGCTGTCCCAGCAGGAGGGACAGATTTTGCATCCAGAGCTGCAAACCCTGAACATTGCAGCCTAGCTTATTCCCTGAATACACCACCAGCAACCCTCAGCAAACTGGTGCTGGACATCATCCTTGAGGCCAGAAGGCCTAGTACTAGGAAATCCTATTCAGAAAAGTGTTAAAGATATTGTTATTGGAGCCACTCTCAAGGAAAGGACACAGCTGTGCCCACCTTACTTCAAATCCTAGATTACCTCGCAGAGCTAATCCCCAAAGGCCTATCCTTCTCATCAATTAAAATTCATGCCTCTGCCATCTCAGCTCACTACAATACTGAGTCACCTCTATTTTCTCACCCTCTCATCAAACGGTTCCTGAGAGGAGCTAACAATTTAATGCTGCCGAGGAGAGCTCCCACCCCTGCCTGGGACCTTAACTTTGTACTAGAGAAGCTCACGCTTCCCCCTTTTGAGCCTGCTGCTGCAGAGTTAAAATTCCTCTCTTGAAAAACAGCCTTACTTCTAGCCATCACTTCAGCAAGAAGTGTGTCTGAATTACAGCCACTAATGGCTGTGGAACCCTTCATTATTTTCCATGCGGACAGGGTTTCCCTCAGGGCTAACACATCATTTATGCCCAAGGCGGTATCCAGTGTGGCTTTAAACCAGTTCATCCATTTACCAACCTTTTTCCCTAATCCTCAGAATAAAGGGGAAAGGATTCTGCACTCCTTGGACGTGCACAGACAGCTCAGGGTCTACCTTGACAGAACTAAACCTTTCAGAAATCTGACCAGCTGCTAGTCAGCTTCGCTACAGGGGCAGAGGGCAAGGCCATTTCAAAGCAAACCATTTCCAAATGGATAGCACACTGCATCCATTTCTGCTACAAACACCATGGAAAACCTACCCCACAGGGGATCAGAACGCATCCACTAGGGCTACCTCAACCTCTACAGTATTCCTCAGGGGAGTCCCTACCAGGGACATCCTGGAAGCTGCAACCTGGAGTTTACACACCTTCACCAAGCATTAGTACTTGCCTATTTTTTCTAAATCCAGAACTGAATTTGCCACAGCAGTCTTACAAGGCCCGCTAGCCAGCCCCAGTACTTCTTGACTGCCTCCACCCTTCCTCAGCTTTGGGAATCAACCCAAGTGTGATGACTCCAACAGTGAAACACGAATAACATAGTACAGTTGTGTACACTTACCATAAATGTAGATGTTGGAGTGTATTCATTGTTGCAGTCCTGGTTACCCTCCCTTCAGCCTCCTGACTTTTCTGTTCTTTCCACCTATCCTTTTTTTGGCCATATTTTATGGCAGTAGTATTTTCTTTTTTAATGGAGGTGTTCCACACCATGTAATTGCTTCCTATTTTTGGGGGCTCCTGACATCTGGGGCAAGAAAAACTGATGTAATGGCGTCAGCTGCATGTTTTATACCCCTGACGACTTGACATCATGGAAGAGGCGACAGCATCTGACGCAAAATTCCCAAGACTCTGGTATTCTGGCTGACTGAGTGCTATCTGTAGGCAGATAATCCCAAGTGTGATGACTGCAACAGTGAATACACTTGAACATCTACATTTATGGTAGGTGAACACAACTGTACTTTCCTTTGCCAAGCAGTTTAAATATCTTGTCTCCCATCTTGAAACTCAGCCATGTTACTTAATCTTCTACATTTTCACCTCCTCCAATCCATCTGTCTGTATTCTAGTCTTTTTTCACAATCATGGTAATTTCCCATGAAAGTGCGTTAGTTACTAGAAAATTTGACAGCCCAAGAAATCACCTATTCATCCTGCCTTTCTTAAAATGTCGGTCCAGTTATGCTTGGCCTGTAAAACGTTTTTATTCATTCTCCTTTATCATCCCTTTTCTTAAGATTTCCTCCCCCTTTTCTCTCCAGGTGAGCCTCCCTGTTATGGACCTCCACTTCTGCCTCACTAGGTGAACCTCCCTGTTATGGACCTTCACTCCTGCCTCACCAAAGCATTTCAGAACCTGAATCGTACTCGTTAAGTATGACTACTTTATTCACTTTCATCTTGGGTTTAGAAAATGTTTTAACACCCTAACTGGTATCTAACAACTTCTAATGAACAGCAAAAGTTACTAATAGAGCCAGTGGTCAGAAATGTGCATAGATCTTTTGAATTGGTGGACAGTACTGTCTCATTACAAAACTTAAAAAAGATGGGCTCTGTATATGTGTTTGTGGGTGGTGGGGTATGGCCAACTAGTTATGTTCTTCCGTCTAGGTTGTTACTAATCACTAGATAAGTGTGATGTAACATAGAATGCTTTGCAGCCAGAGTTTCACATGGTTCTGTTTGGGACCTGTGGTTTTAGTCCTGTTCATAAATTCTTATCAATGATTACTTAAAATTCAGGCTATGCTGTGCAATTTAACATTTTCCTAAAAACAGGTTACTAGGGAAGTCATAAAAAAAAATTAGCTTTTATCGTAAGGTGGAGCGTGCTCCTGCTCTCTTGATAGTTGATCCCTCTGCATTTCCCACCTGTGCAGATGTGGCATCAATAATATGTGGTTTGTGCGGTTGAGCATAACTCGGCTTGTATGCAGAAGCTACTCTCAGCGAAGTCCTCAGGTAGTGCTACAAGTTGACCAGTCTCTTAACAATTTGATGCCAGGAAGACATTAAGCATAATCAAAGTTTCAGCATGCTTTTCTTGTGAATGCACTTAATTCTACATATAATACCAAATTGCTACAGAATGCAGTCAGTTAAATCTCTTCTTCTTTTGCTTTTGGATCACCATGAACACTGTCATCCTGCCTTATCAAAACTGAGTTTAAAGTGAATCAATAACAGTGGGAGGAGCACTTATTTTAGCCTTACTGATCTTCGAACCCTTACATTTAGAATACTGCTTGCCCCTGACATTCAAATTAGCAGTAAAATTGTCACTACCCACTGAAGTCTCAGAATCAAGGTGCTCTAACTCTCATGATGCCTTTAAGTGTAGAAGTTGATGAAAAGGTTTCATCTATATGGGATGACCATCAAGCCACCTCTGCCAGCCCAACTGTCTTAGTCTGTAAGTCTCATCCTGGTGTACTGCCAGTGTCCCTATGCCTACAGAGTCTTATGTACTGGAAAAGGTCATGTTCTGCAGAGGCCACAAGCTGTCCATGCAGACTAACTGGGTTTGTTGTGTGCCAGGCAAGCAAACAGGACAAGCCAGTGAAGAGACCATCCACCATTGGTATGTGAGGATTTTCTATGGTCTTCCCTACCCCTTTGAGCTAACTTTAGATGTGTAGTTTGAGGGGCAGTGGAAGGGTCATGCTGAGTGCCTGTTCCACCCCTGGCTGTAGGGAGGTCATAACCTTCTCATGTCCTTCTATCTTCCCAGTCCAGAAAAATACCACTGAGTCTTGGCTTTTGCCAGGGCTGTTTGAGTGATGCCCATCACATGCCCTCCCTTCCCGTAAGACAGGTACTCCCATCCCCTGTGCTGCTGTATCAGTCACCCAAGCCAATAATCGAACTCTGGATCACCTGGGGCATATTCAGGGCTTTATTTATGTATGCCACTGGAGTGGTCGCAAAAAGTATTTTTCCAGAATTGCCCTAGACAGCTGGAACCAGCTACTCTAGTTAATTGGAAATCGCTCTGACTTCTTCCAGTTTTTGGAAGCTGTTAATTGATTTCTTGCATACATCACTTTCAGTTTGTAACTGTTTTGGGACACAAGATACGATTCTTGTTGAACTTTATGATCCATTTTAATTGCACTCTATGCAGTTTTTTGTTAGTTAATTCCTTTTACTGATGTGCCATTATCTTTGAGATTGCTTTACATTGTAATTCCCTCTTGTGGTATTTGTAACGTTTTCTCATCTTCTGTTTGATTACCATTTGGGCTTTATCTGTGTGCCTTTTACCAGTAGGCATTGCCAAGATTTACTGGATCTGTGTAAAGCTTGTGTGGGCTGTGGCTAAAAAGAGTTCTTAGACCAGCGTACCTACCCTTTTGACAAGTAACATTTCTCCCTTCAGAAGCAGGCTGTTTGGCTTGTGAATTTACCTTGGAGAAATAAGGGGAGTGGTACTACCATACCTCACAACTACTTTGCTCAAGAATTCTGGACAATGTCAAACATAATGTGGCAAAAAGGACTCATGATCAGGGATTACGTGTAAATATTACTCCAATTTACTTGGGTTACTTGAAGAAAATGTTTGATATCAACATGCATTTGTTGAATATAGTAGTATGAAATATGAAACTCTGTCCAGCATTATTCACAGAGTGTAATTCTTGGCGATTTACCAGAAAGATCAAAAAATGTTATGAGGGGCAATAGAAAAATCTGAGGAAAAATCAAAGATGGTTGAGGGATACATTTACTGCTGTTGCAGATTTTTCCTTTTTCCTGATAAATTAAGTTCATGTCCTGTTTCCTTGTGACTGAGATTAATGTATTGTCGTACATTACTAGAAGTCCTGGCTGGTTGTTAATCCAAAGTTTGCTGCCTTTGCTGATTAGAGGGAACACTCATCTTTTCTTTGGACATGTACAGTGATGGTTTACCTGCAATATTTCACTAGTTCATGTTCCAGAGATTTGTGGATGGGGGGGGGGTGATGGTGGCATTACATTTGTACAGAACTGGGGTATGCATTTTCTTGTGTTAGGAGTGCAGACTTGGAGAAGAGCTAATAAGGGTGGGATACTTCTCCAAGCATTTTATTTTTTCAGGGATTACAGCCCATCAGCACTTCTCAAACAGTTTATCTACTGCTGCGCAGAGCAAGCTGAATTTGTCTCTCTGTTATGCTTAAGCAGTGTTTACATGGGTGGTGTTTGTGGGGTAGTTATTTGCTTACTAATTTTAACAATGCCTAAAGTCTCAAAATAACATACTTGAAGGTCACTGGGTAGCAAAGATGTGTTCATCTTAATGATAACTGCTGCAGTAGCCTTAGCTATATGGGCTGTATCCGATCAAGGATGTAACAGCCAGCCATCTTCCAAAGTTTCAGAGAACCTTCCACATCCTCAAACTGTCAGGCAGCTCAAGCTGACTAAAGGACAAGTTTAGGTGCCAAGGCCTTCAGAGCTTTACTGCCTTCAAACAGTACACTCCTACAAACTTTTCAATGATTGACTTTTGGCATGGTGCTGTTACTTTGCTGGCCAGATAGTTTCCTTTGGGAAAATATTTCCATTTTCTAAATGTTTGTGCTTTGTCACTTTCCTGTTCAGGAAAGTTGCTTTTAAAGCTAGGAGTTTTGTGTTTTAATGGACTTTTAAATGAGAGTGCACTTTTTTCTGTCAGTTTAAAAGTTTTGTAAAGTAACTGAAGAAAAACATTTTTTTTTTCTGTGGAGAAATTGTTTATTTTACTTTTGGGGGGCTGGCAAGTGATTTGATGTACTTGCTACTGTTTTTTCCTGTGAAAAAAAGTGACAATTAAAAACTTGCAGTTTTTTTTTCTTGCTTTTGCTGCTTTTCTTCATTGGGGAAATACACCATTTTCATCTTTAATATGGAACAAACTACTGAAACCATGGTCTGTCCTCCTTCCAGTCATAAATAGAAAAAGTTAAGCAAACAGCTTTTGCCACCACAGCAGTTTAGTAATTTGCCTCAGTCACAGGTGGATGAATATGCTGTGGCCATTTGTTGTACCTCAAACCACTTCTCCTTTACCCCAGATCCCTCTGGTGTAGCACCTACAGCCACTATGGTCTGGTGGTTAGCCACATCCTTTGCAACTGTTGGGGCCTCCTTAGAGGGGCATGAGAGATGCACTCTTGTTGGTCCTTGGTGATGGAATAGGGAGGCTTCCCTGTTGTGTCAAAATTATCTTTCCATCTCTGGGGAAGCTGCTGCCACTATTGGTAACGTCCAAAAGACGGAAAACTAAGCATGTGCCTTCTCCTCCTCACATTTCCTTAAACATGAGTAGTTTACTGGGTCTGTCTCGAAGCTTAATTCAGGCTATTTATATTTCTTAAGTAGTTTCTGGTAAAAGAAAGAGGAATACCTCTTTTCCTGAAGACATTCAGGTTTCTGAAATCTGAACAGGAAGATGAAGGGACAGATGCAGGGTTTTCTCCTTAGATTACGGATTCAGACTCTGAGGAGAGTCTCTGTGATGGATTCTTTTTTACTGAGACTAGTGCAACTTTGTGCCAGTGCTTTCAGTAGGAGAACACTGAGATTTTTCAGTCCCTCAGAAAATACCGAGTTATTAAAGAAGGAATTTCCGGAACCTACACCCATTCCTCCTGTTCTGTCTGCTTTAGAGGATGTGTGTTTTACTCCCTGTAGTTTTCCTGATGGTCATCTAGCCGTCCTTAAAAAGCTATATAGGATGTATAATATTCCACAGTCAAATTTTTTATACTATTCCCAAACCTGACCCAGCAGCCATAGCTTTAGTTAATCCCACTGCTATCTACTTAATTCCAATCCTACTCTGTCTGATAAGGATGGGGATTTTTTTTTTATTAAACAAGAAACATCTTTGTGTTGTAAATGAATTTAATTTAATAATCATACATTTATATAAATGGAAACCAACCATATTGACAAATTTTTAGTTGCAAACATTATACATCACTTATCTATCCAGTCATTGTCAGCCAAATATATTACATAGCTTATTCAAATCCTGCCTTCTTTAAACTTCATTCATCTTCTAAAACGTTATTCTGGATGTTATTCCCAGAATTCCCACTTTTTTCTATGCAATTTTTTCCCACTCTTTATTAAGGATACCATTTCCAATTTTATCTATGTTACTATATACACTACTTCTAATACAGTTGGTTTAGACTTTGATTTCCATTTTCTAGTAATGGCTTTTTTTGGCAGCCACCATTATTGGACTCATCAATGCCTTACTATGTGTAGTCAATTTCGATTCTGTATCGTAGCTCAACAAAATAATTTCCTTAGTTGTAACAATTTACTTACCCAGTATTTCTGATAGAGTAGTCTGCAGGGAATTTTTGAGGTCTGGCAAATCATTACACTCTCATATTCCCAATTACCTCTTTCTTCCCCATCACACCTCCAACATTTGCTATATACCCAAGTAAAATTTCTTCTTTGCAGTCTACTTTGGGTATAAAAATACCTATGTAAACACTTCCAAGCAAAGATTCTAGACCTCTAGACTTTGTTGCATATTTGTGAGACATGCATATATGGGCTATTGTTTCTTTGCAAATTGCTTATCCAGTCTCTCTTCTCAATCTTTTCTAATCTCCTCTGACTCTTATATTTGTCATGCATGTGCTCTACTAATTATCCATTTTTAACAGCAGCTTCTGTCCTAGATTCTACTAAAAACTCTACCAGTGCTGGCCATTTGCTTATGATCCCCATATTTCTTTTTTGCCTATATTCTAACATCAGTCCCTTGATAAGCAAGGCAATCTCTGTCCTGTGGTGTCCAAATAAATTCTTGGCCTCTTCCCATTCTGTTTCCTTTCCCTTTCTAATTATTTGCTCTCAGTACATTGGTTCCTTTGCCAGTTTTCTCCAATAAATTCCAGCCCCCTCTTGCCTATTATCTGTATCCCTAATTGCAGTCATCCCTATGGGCAATATTTCCTTTCCCTATTCCTGTGTTGGTTTAGTTGTTAAAATACGTTCTAGGCCCCCCATGTCCCATTAAGCCTCGGCCAGGGCTAAAGCAGCCAAGACTACTAAACAGTGCCTGCTACCCCCCCCCAGGCCCCCTCTAGTTCTCCAAATGCTTTCTTTGGCAGAAGATTTAATTTTGGTCACAAACAAAAAGGGGGGGGAATAGGCGGCGCCAGAGGCAGAAACCACCAATCCAGAGGTGCCTACAGAGAGGCGACAGTGGCAAGGTAACAACAGAGCATAAGATTTTACAAACCATAAAACCATAGATCAAGGGTTTCTTCCGGTTTCCACACTTTACCAGTCAAAAGAGGAATGCCAAATCTATCAAAAATCAAAAACAGAGGCTCTAATCCAGATAAGAGTTACATGAGAACATGCTGTGGAAAGAGTGCCAACAACAGAACAAGAAAGGGTTCTCCAGACTACTATTCCTAGTTCAAAAGGAAAAAAAGTTGGAGGCAACTTTCCATGCTGGGCAAGGAGTCTTGGCTGGTAACTAGATCTCTCTCAGGGAGGCATACCTGTCCCCCCATTCGACCAATCTTCAAATTTACCCATACTACCCGCCACTGCTCTGACTGCAAACAACAAAAAAGCAAGCTGACAACAGATTTACAAAGGGTCATTTACTACTTACAAGGACTGATGGGATACACAAATTTTACAAAAAAAAGGCTGATGCCATCCCAAACAACAAGGATTCTTTGGGCGAATTGGACACAGTACAACAAATGGCATTCGTTAAAAGAAGTTCAGAAAGTTCTTGCAGGCTTCATGCATCACATGCATAATCTTGGTCCCATTCCCATTGCCAGACTACAGAAACTACAAAGAGTGTACCTACAAAATTTATTATGGTCCACACACACAGACAGAACAGAGAAAAAATTCCATGCTTCCAACAGGAGTTCCTATGGTGGGGGTTCTCAAGGCATCAGGCCTCAAACCCCAGCCCCTCGCAAGATGTCAACCAAGCCAAGCCACACCACCAACACACAGACCTAGAGGGGGGGGGGGCCCACATGCTGGACAAAAATGTGCAAAGTTGTGGACACAGGGATCAGCTTCACCCACCACATCAACAAAAAGAAATGCTGGCAGTAAACTGGGGCAATCAAAAGTTCAACCATTTCTCAAAGAGGGCCAGTTGATGATAAGTCAACAAACAGGGCACTCATTCATATACCCCCCTATGCAAGATGACCTTGAGCTGGACCCTGGGACCACAGCTACACAACATTCAGTTACAGGCAATATTTGTACCGGGAAAGACACAACTCAGCAGACATATTAAGCAGAACCACTGGATACCTACATGGATGCTGCTGGGCACGGACATCTTCAAGACCATCTCGAAGAATGGGAATGCCCACAGATAGACCTATTCGCATCACCATCCAAACCTAAACGCTGCTGACTGCATGCGTGAACATCAGCAGCACACAGCTAATCCAGAACTTTCCAAAAGAGTTAAAAGACATTATTCTAACGCACGCAGACCTAACAAGAGAAGGAACTATGCTGGAAAATGGAAAAGGTTGTCATTTTGGAGTCTGGGAAGAGGAAAAGATGTGTCAAACATAGATATCATTCAGCCTGTCCTACCTCCATCAAGATACATGCGCATCAGCTATTTCAGCAGAATACAGCTTTGATCCACCTAACCAGCAGCAACAGACCTACAACACCTGTCATCAAAAAAAAAAACTTTCCTACTGGCAATTAGCTTCAGCAAGGAGGGTTTAGAACTACAGGCCTTAATGGCAGTGCAACCCTTTCCTTCTTCCACCCAAGAGAGAGTGTCCATGAGGACTAATCCTACATTTATGCCCAAGGTGGTATCCAGAGGTGTGTCTTTACAGGCAATCCCACCTACTACCCTTCTTTCCCAACCCACAAAACAGGGGAAAGAATACTGCATTAATAGCTAGCTGTTGAAGTCTTTATGGTGTGTTTGTGTATATATATGTACATATATGCTTATTGTTGTGTCTCTATCTATCTATTTGGAAACATTGGCATCTATCCAAATTTTTAGCCTGCAAGAGGGCTACTGGCATCTGGGGCACTTTCTGCTACTTCACGAATATAATATTCTTTATGGTTATTGTTGCTCTTAAGGATTTGCATCCAGAATCCCAGTCTGTCCTTGTTCCTTGAGCTTCTCCCCGTGTCGTCATCCTTTTCCCTTTGACTTAATAGCTTTCTGCTTGTGCTATGTATAGGAGCCTTAACTGTGTAAGCTCTGAAATACCCCCTTCAAATTGGGTAATCCCAAACCACCTTGTTCTGTTGGAAGAATCATCTTATCCCACTTGACTCCTGCTGTCTGCCCCTCCCCAATAAAATACTTCAGCTCTTAATTGTTATCCACAACTTCTCTTCTGATTGATAAAATATTCCTGACCTCTGTATAAAAGTAAAGGGGCTGAAACATTTTAACTGTTTGTATCTTGTTATCCATATCTATATAACAGAGCTTCCAATTTCTCGGATGTTCTTCGTGTTTCACTGTTGCAGTCATCACATTTGGGTTATCTGCCTGCAGGTAGCCCACAGCTGGCCTGAATACCAGAGTCTTCAGATTTCTGCATTGGATGCTGTCTCTTCTTCCATGACGTCAGGTCGTCAGGGGTATAAAACATGCAGCCGATGCCATTACATCTGTCTTTCTTGACTTGCGGTGCCCAAAGCAGAAGCAGTTCGCAAGTGCCGGTCGTCCGACCCCTGAAATTTTCGTTTTCGAGTTTCAGACCCGAAGTCTTAAAACAAAAAAAAAAGATAAGTACCCTGTTGGGGATCCTTTTTCTTGCTCCAACCAATGTCAGTAAAAGTTAACAATTGTCTTACCTGTGGAAAGCAAATACCTCAGAGATTTTCATTTGTACTACATCCCCTGTTTAGGCCCAGACCACGACGTCCCTCGCTGTAGGTTTTGTGCCTTGTTCAACCCCCAAACTATTCATCGGGCTATTTTTGCAACCAATTACTTTCGT
This sequence comes from Protopterus annectens, assembly GCF_019279795.1. Classification (NCBI taxonomy): domain Eukaryota; kingdom Metazoa; phylum Chordata; order Ceratodontiformes; family Protopteridae; genus Protopterus; species Protopterus annectens. Next base: position 758,016,100 of record NC_056733.1, on the reverse strand, counting down.
ACTCTGTCTCAGTACTCCGAAATGGCTTTAAGCCATCCGACTACTGATCTTCCGAAAAAACACAAGAATAAAGACAGACACAGACCGCATAGGTCCAAAACTTCCGACGATGCTTCCGTTAAGCTAGTCGCCAGTCCGCCGGTACTTAGTGAGGCTTTTTCGCAGCCCCTGATACACGCTACTTTAGATTCGCAGGCCTCTAATGAGACCCATTCGGAGTCCGGTACTCCGCGAGATGCTTCTTCAACTATGAAACCTGCAGATGTCTCTACCTTGGATGGGTCTGGAGCCACTGTGCAGGCACCAGCTTCTTAGGGTGTATTCAGGCCTACAGACATTCATTTTAAACCGACGCCATCGTTTCTGTCCAGAAATTCTGAATTCCTCAGGCCTAAAACTCGCACTACGCCTAGAAAACCGATGTCCAAACCACATGCTCAGGCCCATATGCCTCAAAAACAAATGCTTAGAATGGCTGAAGACCTTATTACCTTAATTAGGGGAAGCCAGACTTCCCCCTCTAAGAGACCTAGAACTGAATTTCTCTCTGATTCTTCTGATCAGGAATCTGATATTTCTGCTCCTTCTAATTATCAGGATTTGCCCTTATCTACTTATGAGGATTCTGATGCAGAGGATTCCATTCCCTCTGCTTCCCCTCCTGAAGATTTTTCTTTCGGTGAAACCTTGCATAATCTTGTGGAGCATTTCTGCTGGGAAAGCCAGAATTACTCTGAGTCCAAAAAGAGACTAGGAATTCTTACTCCTGCCTCAACACAGGCCTTTAGCTATCCCTCCTGTTCTGGACATTGTAGATGCTTTCTTGGAATCTAGCCTTACCCCAGACACTTTACCTCCAGCTCCCAGAAAACCTGACAGGTACTACAGAGTACCTGACAGGTTCCTCTTCAAGAATCCTTCTGCGGATCCAGAGACCATTTCCCAAGGACCAAAAGGCTTGAAGGCTACTGCTGCCAAAAATCCTACCCCTTCTGATAGAAATTCTAGAGCCTTAGACAGATTGGGTAAGAAGGTATACACTTCTGCTACTTTGGCCATTAGGGCTTTAAATTGTCAGTTTCATATGTTAAAGTATCAGCAGCATATTATGGGACTGCGCAAACAGAAAATGATATTGATTCCTGACTGTGTTGAGCATAAAGAATTGCAAGATTTAATGCATTCTGCAGAACAAGTTGGTAAACATACTTTGCAAGGTGGTTTTGATGCTTTAGAAGCATCTTGCAGGGCTGCTGTCACTGGGTCTGTACTTAGAAGGCATGCTTGGCTTAAGGAGCAAAACTTGCCAGATCAAGTTAAAGCTAAATTACTGGATGCTCCCTTAAACCAAGACCGCCTTTTTGGCAACAAAGCAGAAGTCCTCAAAAGGATGGAGGAAAAAGCTAAATCTATGCAAACTGTTAAAGATTTCCTACAAGTACAGCCTCCCAGATTCAGTAGGCATTGGCCTTCAAAGAACTGGTCCTTTCCAGTCTCTTCCAGGCCTTCTCAGTCCAAACCCAGGAACAGCAGACCACTCAGGCTACGCACATACCTAAGCAGTTGGGAGCTCCCACTTTCAAAGCAGGGAGTAGTGAACCACCCCGCTACGGAATAATGACTTAACCTTAACCCTTCCAAGCCCTGCTCAACTACCTGCTCCCTTAGAAGGAAAGCTCGTCTTGCATGCAAAAAACTGGGAACTCGTTACCCAGGACAAATGGGTTTTGAACATTGTTTCCCAAGGATACAGATTCCACTTCCACACACTACCAACCCCAAATGGTTGGCCAGACCTACCCCCAAATCAATGGGCTGAGGCCCAACAGCAGGTTCTCTCTCTCTTCTCAGTATCAGGGTTATTCAACCTGTCCCAGCGGAACACAGGGGACAAGGTTTTTATTCAAGACTTTTTCTGGCACCCAGAAAAGACAACTCTTGGCATCCTATTCTCAACACCTTTCTGGTGGTTCCAAAAATTCAAAATGCTAACTCTTGAATAGATTCTTCTATGGTAGCCAAGGATGCTTGGCTGGCAACCTTAGACTTAAAGGAAGCTTACCTGCACATTTCAATAAGGGAAGCTTGCAGGTAATACCTATGCTTCAGGGCAGGCTCCATGCGCTGTCAGTTCTCTGCACTTCCCTTTGGCTTATCTACTGTGCCTAGGGTATTCACAAAGTGTCTAGCTCCAGCCATTGCATTTTGCAGGCAGAGAAATATTCAAATTTGCCCATACTTGGACGATTGTCTGATTTGAGGCAGAAAGCCAGGACTTGCTGTTACAACACCTGGCATTTGTAAACAAACTTCTAACCTCACTGGGGTACACCATCAGCGAAAAGAAATCTCACCTAGTACCCTGCCAACAGATTGTATTCCTGGGAGCAAGCTTGAACATAACTTCCCAGATGGCCTTCCTCATGCCAGAGAAACAAGTTAGACAACCTACTTCAAACTATTGGCCACAAAACCTTGGCTATCTACAAGGAAAATATACTGCAAGCCCTGGGGTTCATGGCCTCTTGCATTCTACTAATTACATATGTAAGACTGTATATGAGGAAACTCCAGTGGTATCTAAAAAGCCTATGATGTCAACATTCTCAGGACCTGGAAACCATGATTTCTATCATTTCTTGTATGAAGATAGAGTTCCTTTGGTGGGCAGAGGCCTGTTACCACAACAAGAGACTCTCATTCACTCTACCCCCTGCCACCCTAACAGCAGACACATCAGACTATGCATGGGGGGCTCACATGGCAGGGCAGTGCATTCAAGGCAAATGGAACCCGAGACAGATGCACCTGCATATCAATCAAAAAGAAATGTTAGCTGTATAGAATGCTCTGACAGCCTTCAAAGACCATATTCTTTCAGGACAACTATTGTTAGACAGACAACACCACAGTTATGTGGTACATAAACCAGCAGGGGGGAACCCACTCGTACCCTCTCTGCAGACTAGCCATGGCACTGTGGAACACTGCCTTGAGCTACCAAGTACACCTACAAGCTAAATTACTGCCAGGCAAACTAAATTCACTGGCAGAAGACTTAAGCAGAAATCTCATGGACCCACATGAATGGAAACTAGAATCCAAAATATTCAACCTCTTGAGGAACAAATGGGGGACTCAAGAGAGAGACCTATTTGCCTCCCCTCAGAACTACCAAATGGACAAATTCTGCACAAGAACTCCCCACAGTCAAGCTTGGAAAGTGGATGCCCTGTCCTTTACCTGGAAAAGCCTCTCGGTTTATGCCTTTTCCCCCCTCTGCCTCTCCTCTCGAAGGTTTTACTAAAGATCAAACAGTACAAGCCAAGGACAATACTGATAGCATCAGACTGGCCACATCAGCACTGGTGTACCCCCCTCTTGCGCAGTATGACACTGCTGCAACTATGGCACCTGCCTCAGACCCCTTCCCTGCTGTCCCAGCAGGCGGGCCAGATTCTTCACCCTCTGCTTCAAACCCTGAACCTTGCAGCCTGGCTAATTCCTTGAGTTCTCCTCTAGCATCCCTCAGTAAGCAGGTGCTGGATGTCATTCCGAAGGCAAGGAAGCCTAGTACTAGGAAATCCTATGCTGCAAATTGGAAAAGATACTGTTCCTGGAGCCAGGCTCAGGGGATGGGCACAACTATGCCCAGCTTACCTCATATTCTACAGTACTTAACAGAAATGCTCCACCAGGGCCTATCCTTCTCGTCAATTAAAATTCATGCCTCTGCCATTTCAGCATATTATAATACTGAGCCACCCTTCTTCTCTCACCCCCTGCTAAAACAATTCCTTAAAGGGGCCAAAAATTTAAGACTCCCCAGGAGAGCTCCCACTCCTGCCTGGGACCTTAACTTTGTATTGGTAAAGCTTACCCCCCCCCCCCCACTTGAGCCAGCTGCAATAGCAGAGTTGAAATTCCTTTCTTGGAAAACAGCCTTTCTTCTAGCCATCACTTCAGCAAGAAGAGTGTCTGAATTACAGGCCCTCATGGCAGTGGACCCCTTCATCATCTTCCATGCGGACAGGGTTTCCCTCAGGACTAATCCCTCCTTTATGCCCAAGGTGGTGTCTAGTGTGGCTCTAAATCAGTCCATTCATTTGCCTACTTTTTTCCCTAATCCACAAAACAAAGGGGAATGAATACTGCACTCTCTGGATGTGTACAGACAGCTTAGATTTTATTTGGACAAGACTAAGCCTCTCAGAAAAGCTGAACAGCTGCTAGTTGGCTTTGCTGCAGGGGCAGAGGGGAAGGCCATTTCAAAGCAAACCATTTCCAAATGGATAGCCCATTGCATTAATTTCTGCCACAAGCACCATAGAAAACCTACCCCACAGGGGATAAGATCACATTCCACCAGGGCTGCATCTACCTCTGTGGCTTTTCTCAGAGGAGTCCCTACCAGGGGCATCCTAGAAGCTGCTACCTGGAGCTCTGTACATACCTTCACCAAGCAATATCACATGCCTGTTTTTTCTAAATCCAGAGCTGGATTTGCCACTGCAGTCTTGCAGGGCTTAATAGCTGGCCCTAATGCTCTTTAACTTCCTCCGCCCATTTCTTAGCTTTGGGAATCAACCCAAATGTGATGACTGCAACAGTGAAACATGAAGAACATAGTACAGTTATGTACACTTACCATAAATGTAGATGTTGGAGTGTATTCACTGTTGTAGTCCTGGTTACCCTCCCTCTGGTTACCCTCCCTCCAGCCCCCTAACTTCTCTTGGCTCTACCTTTCCTTCTTGTTTGGTATATTTGTTTTTTCTGGTGTATTTGCTTTTTGATGAGGGTGTACCATACCGTATAATTGCTTCCTATTGTGGGAGATCCTGACATCTGGGGCAAGAAAAACTGATGTAATGGCTTCGGCTGCATGTTTTATTCCCCTGACAACCTGACGTCATGGAAGAAGAGACAGCATCCGATGCAGAAATCCTAAGACTCTGGTATTCAGGCCGGCTGAGGGCCACCAGCAGGCAGATAACCCAAGTGTGATGACTGCAACAGTGATTACACTCTAACATCTACATTTATGGTAAGTGTACACAACTGTACTATATTGTCTTTTGTTTAGTCTTTTCCCACATATCCTTGGCTTCCACAATAGACTCCTTTTTAATTCATACTCCTAAGTACTTAATTTTATCATGTCCCCATAACTATGGATATTGCTTCACCAGTTCATGTGTGGGTACATAGTTTACAGCTATTGCCTTTGTTTTAGCTTCATTCATTTTATATACCAGAAAGACTTGAAACTGTCTCAAAATGTTGCACAATATGAGATGCCCTTTTCTGAATTTATTTTTGGGGCTCCAGAGTTTTCTGAAATGCTTTTTAATGTATTTTTCTGTGAAAAAGTGACAAAGACTTGCAGTTTTTTTCTGCATTTGCTGTTTTTCTTCCTCAGGAAAGAGAACATTTTCATTTTGCATATGGAGCAAACTGCAGGAACCACAGTCTGTCCTTCCACAAAAAGAAAGTTAAGGAAACAAATTTTGCCACCGCAACAGATTAGTAATTTGCCTCAGCCACAGGTGTTTGACTGCTGTGGCCAAACCACTTCCCCTTTACCCCAGATCCTTCTGATGTAGCACCTGCAGCCACTATGGTGTGGTGGTTAGCCACATCCTCTGAGGCTGTTGGGGCCCAGAGGGTATGGGAGATGCACTCTTGTTGGTCCTTGGTGATAGAATAGGGAGGCTCCCCTGTTGTGCTAGATATCATCTGCAAGTAAAACTAGCTTTTGTTGACTACCATAACAGTTGTATCCTTGACTTTCTAAGTTGCTTATTTTCTTTGCCAATAGTTCTAAATATAATGCAAATAAAGGGGAGAGAGGACACACTGCCTGGTTGCTCTGCTCAAAGGATCGGAGAGGAACCCACCCACTTTAATTTTCACCTCCTATCCCTCATATATCCTCCTAATCATCCTTATAATTTTATCAGGGAATGCAAATACTTTCATTGCCCTGCACATAAAATCCCAACTTTTTGTTGAATGCTTTCTCTGCATCAAGACCACCAACAACAGTGGTGTTTTCTTGCATCCTGCTTTCTTCTGGATCATTATTCTGTTAATCTTGTCAAATGTTTGCCTCCCCTCCACAAAACCACACTGATCCAGATCCATCAGTTTTGGCATCACACTTGCCATTGTTCTGGGCATTACAAACATAAACACTTTATAATCATGGTTGGTTCCAATCGAGCGCCGGCCCCCCTATCCACAATGCTAAGGCGCAGAGTTACCTCACCAAAGCTTCAGGATTCCCCTGTCAGTTTCAACAGGGAAGCCCTCTAAAAGGCAGGGAGTTTCTTGGCTCCGGCGGTCGAAGAGCCTTGCTCTCAGGTTGCTCAACCTTTCTTATGCGCGGCTCGGCTGAAGCTCTAACAGGCAGTCAGTCAGTTTCTTCTGCTCCTCGCTCGGGCGGGCAGGTGTGGTGTGGAGTGGCGGCTCCGAGCCAGACGCCCGCCGATACAACTAGAAAAAAGTCTAGGTCACAATCTGCTCCTGAAGCTCGGCTCCGCCCAGGCCTGCTGTGCAGTCTGGCCAAAGATCTTCTACTCTCCTCTAGGTCTCTCATGTGGGAGGGATCAGGACCTTCAGAGAGTAGTGAGTGACAAGAGTTAAGTCCGCCACCCAGCTTTGAAACTTCACTCATCCGACATCAGTGATGCCAGTCCATCAGCATTTCATTCAGAGCATCTCTTCTCTTGAGCTTCGACGCTCCGGCGTGTTGGAACTGTGTGTACGTCGGGCGGAGGGCGAACTTGGCTCCGTCGTCCCGGCGCCGTTACTATTTCTTCTTTGGAAGAATTCTTCTTTCGACGTCCTCTCCGCGTCCGAGTAGCAATGGCATGCCACCTTGTCGACCCTCCCCTCTCGGGGCCCCGGCTGCTTCTGAGTTAGAAATGCCCGGCCTCGAGGACATCCTCGCCGCCCGGCCTGAGGGGTTAGGGGTTGCCTCGAGCGGGGACCTTCTGCTCTGCCTGACAGGGGTACGTCGAGGTCATGCGGGGTGTGTTAGAGCCTGGCTCTAGATGGGTCCCCCTCGCCGACCCCCTCATGCAGGTGGTTGCTAGTACCTGTCCCTATCCCTAAGGATAGTAATGGAATGGGATACGCTCCCTGGATGTTCTCTCCTCAGCAGCATTTTACCATGCTTAACGTTAGCTGAAACCAACCATTTCACTTCGTCTTCAAAAGGGACTGATCAAAAGGCCGTGCTGAAATGCCTACAGATGCGGGTTTCAAAAGACAAGATGAACTGAGGCTGCAGCTAGCAATTCATATATCCTACTCAACTCCTCGCCTCCTCTACTCCCGCGGCCGGAGCAGCAGCGGAGAGGGGAGGGGTGTAGTAGTTAGGCAGCCGCCGCCTGGATGGATGCTACTGTAATGGACCCTTTTTCAAGGCGTCTTTCACGAACTCCCTTTGATGGATCATCTCTCTTTGGTCCTCATGTCAAAAACTTCTCTGAACCTCACTGCTTGGTTCCTCCAGTTCCCCGTAATAGAAAACAAAACAGGGAAATCTGAAATCTGTTTTTTGTCTTATCTCGGAAGCAGAAAGGGACTTTCAGTTTTTCAAAGGTATCATATATCAGATGGCTAAACATCTTTGATTTCTGGTATATGAAATTAGACAACAAAAATTGCCTAATAAACCTAAAGCCTTCAGGGTCTGATGTTCTCTTCCTTCTTTGTTGTTCTTTCTTTCTGTTTGTGTTTTAGTGTTTTACTGTTTGTTATATACTGTTATAGCTTACAACACAAGCGAGATCGAGATCTGCTCTCGCTCTGTGGAGGGGGGGAGGGGGGGCCTCGGGGGAACCAACGAACGAGAGCTTTTCTCGAGCCGGAGGAGCCGAGTCGGGGTCGGCTCCATCCAGCAAGAAGAAGGCGAGAAGAAGACAACTAACATGGAACGTTATGGTAAGAACATAACTTCTATTTTAGAATTGAAATGGGTCTATATGAAGCTGGATCTGATAGGCCTTTACCCTCAAGTTTTACGGCCACCACAACTTTATTCCAGGGTGTTGGTGCTTCTCCTCCTCTTAAAATACTGTTAAACAAAACCTTCCAGATTTTTCATTTCTTTTCCCTCCTAGCTTCCAAACTTCCACAGGAATACCATCTATTCCTGGGGACTTTCCTGTAAATTGGTTATATGTAACTATTTTTATCTCATCTACTCCTATTCTGTTAGTGATTGAGCCTCACCTACCTTTAACTTTGGGATATTTAATTCTCCCATAAACATTTCCATTTGCATCTTTTCTTGATTTTCATATTTTTTGCTTTATTCAGATTTTCATAAAATTTCCAAATATTTGTAGTACCTCTACTGGCTCTCTTGTTATCTTTGTTATAGGCTACCTAAGTTTGGCGACAACTGTTTCTACTTTCTGTTGCCTTGAGTCATTGTGCTAAAAGTTTTTGGACTCTGGAGTTATCAAAAAACAGTTGCTTAACAGCAGTCTTTCTAAACACATGCATATTATTGAGGCAGTCCCTTATTTTCTATTTAGCATTCTTCAATTGCCCCTGTTCTTGTTCTGAGAGATTCCCCCATTCTCCAATACTTTAAACTTTGTCAGTCCCTCTAAATGATTCTTATTACTTCTTAAACATCTCTCTCTCTATTTCCACCCCATTTTAAACTCCACTTTAATTTTTTCCCACTCCATAGTTTTATTTTCAGAAGAAATGTCTTATCTTCTGTAATCACTCCCAAATTTCCACTACCCATTCCTTAAATTCCTTTTTTTCAACAGATTGGTGGGAAAGCGCCAGTGTCTCATTACCCTGCATTTTTTTTAGTTGTTATTGCGCGTGATCTGAAATAGTTATTGGATGCATATCAAAACTTTCAAATAAATTCACATTTTCCAGTGAAGTTATAGTTCTGTCTAGCCTAGCCCAGTTTTTGTATCTTGAGGAATAATGCATAAATTCACTCCGGACTCCTCATACTGAATTTACATCTTCCATGCCAAATATTTTTTCAAAAATCTGGTTACATTACCTACCCCCCCCCCTCCCCCAATACATCCTCACTGCTACAAAACAAATTCCAGTACCCGGCTGTAAGTAGTATTCCCTGCTGAAAGCTGATTGTCTCCCAGAATTTTCTTAAACTCCATTATAGCAGTTTTAGGTGGGATATAAATATATGCCAGTGTAATCCTCTTCCCTTGCCACTTGCCCTTTAGTACTACAACTCTTCTATTTTTTTTTATCCTCTTCTGTCACTGCTGGAGCTCCTCTTGCATTTAATGAAAGAACTCCCCTTTTCTTGTGTCCCAGATATTCCTCTGAGTTTACCATCCAGAAAACTTTTCTCTATCAAATTCACACGCTCACTTCCCAAATGGGTCTTCTGTAGCATAGCTATTTATGCTGTACATTTTTAACGTGCTTCAGTACCCTTTTTTTTGTATACATATGTAAGACCATTCACATTTAAATATAATTTAGACGTCCTGTCATCATGTTAAGAAATTATTATTCCCACCTGTTATGTGTAACAGCCTTTTTTTAATGTCTAGTTCCAGCTTTTGTGTTACATGCATACACTGTTTGGAAGGTTGATCTTTTATACAGTTGTTTCTTGTCATGTCCATTTTGAACCTATGTCACATCTTAGAAAACTTTTTGTTTAAGTGAAAGCCCTCTTAAACTTGGGAAAAAAAAACAACCCCCCCCCAAAAAAAACCACCCACAGAGCACCCCGGCACCTATCCCTCGGGATCAGGATATCTGTATATCTGCTACTCACCTGTGACAGGTTCCTCCTATGACTCTTGTGGCTTCAGAGTTTCTGGATCTGAGTCATCTGGATCACTCTGGCTCAGACCAGACTCTATCCTTGGATCCGAGATCTTCTCGGAGGGCTCCTGTTCCATCGAATCCAGAGAGCTCTATGATCCATAGTCTATCTGCATCTGAGGTGTTGAATTCTACTCCAAAGTTTTCAGAGCCATCTCCACACTCCAGCTTCCACCTCTGAGGTTTTGCCCTCTGAGCAGGGGAGGCCTACGATTCAGAAGCTTGTCATCTCAGATCCAGTGGTCTCTTTCTCTGAGCTGCTCTGCCTTTCAGGCTGCGAAGAGTATTTTCTGCTTCGACAGATGTCCTTCAAGGATGCATCTGCAGTCCTTACAAATGGGTTGTCCTGTCGTCAGGCAGCCCTTCGGTCGGCCGGATTCCAAAGTCTGGGTCTGGCCTCGGCTGGTGTCGCACTTCACCCGACGTCATAGCTGCAGTTATTCGGGTATAAAGGCATCAGCTGATGCCATTTTCCTCAGTCTTTCTTGCCGCGTGGCGCCCGAAGCAGAAGCTGTTCGCAAGTGCCGGTCGGTCAGAACCAGAGATTACTACTACCGAAAACTACTTCGAAGACTTCTAAAAAGCTAAGTACCCCGTTGGGGACTCTTTCTTGCCTCAGCCGATGTCAGAAAAAGTGAATAACTGTTTAACTTGTGGGAAACAAATACCTCATAAAGATTTCCACTCTTACTGCTTACCTTGTCTAGGCCCAGACCACGACGTCGCAGCTTGTCTAGCCTGTGCTTCTTTTAACCGGCGGACGCTTAGACGTCGGTCGGAGTTTGCTGAGGAGTTTTTCGGCTCCGATTTTGCTTATATTATGCCGTCGGATCCTCCGACTTCGCAAATATCTAAAAAAACACAAGGAAAAGGACCAACACTCGCGGTCTGCGGTTTCGGCCGAAACCGCGGTTAAGCCAACCAGTTTTTGTCTTTTTTGGCTGAAACGAGCAAGCCTTTCCTTCTTCAGCCGAAAACTCCTCCTGAGGCTCCTCTTCACCCTCGTGGAATCGCTTTCTGATATCCCACCTACTGTTACAGTTTCTCAGGAATTATCAGACACTATTCCCTTGGATATTTCAACCCCTGCACGTGGAGCTGCTAGGCCACCTGCAGCCATGTCCATTAAGGCCTTTGCCAGGGCTAAAGCAGCTAAAACTACTAAATCTGTGCCTGCTAAGCCCCTCTCACAGGCCTAGCTCTAGTTCACAAATGCTTAGTTTAGCAGAGGATCTCATTTCTTTAATCCGAGGATCCCAACCTCAACCAGACAGGGCCTCTCACCCGCCTCCAGAGAAGAGGCCTAGAGCAGAGCCCCCTGAGCCAGTGTCTTCAGATGATTCCTCTGATGACTCAAATGATACAGACCCTCCAGAGGCCCCATACTCCCCTTATGAAGACTCTGATGGTGAAGAGTCCATTCCTTCTGCCTCTCCGCCTGAGGAATTTTCCTTTGGGGAAACCCTGCATGCTATGAGGGAACAATTTCAGTAGCAGGGCCAGGATTTTTCAGATTCCAGAAAAAGGCTTAGAACTTTTCTGCATTTACCGCAACATAGGCCTTTAGCCATACCTCCAGTTCTTTCTGTTGTAGATGATGCATTTAATGATGCTTGTACTGCTCCTGATTCTCTGCCTCCGGCCCCTGTTAAGCCTGATAGATACTACAGGGTCCCGGACACACATTACCACTTGTATAAGGCTCCCCTTGCAGATCCAGAGACTATCTCCCAAGGACCTAAGGCTGTAGCAGCCACCTCTGCCAAAAACCCCCTCCCCTCTGAAAGGGAATCCAGATCCTTAGAGATGGGGTAAAAAAGTTTACACTTCTGCTACTCTTTCAGCTAGGGCCTTGAACTGTCAATTTCACAAAAAAGTGTCCTCAGATGAAACAGTAGACAAAAAATATGTGCAGGAAATGGTACATAACATTCAACAAGTCAGTAACCATTCCCTAAAATGCAGCTATGATGCACTGGAGGCTTCCTTTAGATCAGCCATGACTGGCACAGTCATCAGAAGGCATGCATGGCTAAAAGAACAGGCCTTACCAGACCATGTCAAATCAAAACTATTAGATACTCCTATGGATAAGATCAATTTGTTTGGCTCTCCTGCACAACAAGTACTGAAGAAGATGGAAGAGAAGGCAAAATCTGTCCAAACAGTAAAAGATTTCTTACAGGTCCAACCTCCGAGGTTTAGCAGGAATTGGCCCTCCAAGAATTGGTCCTTTCCAGACTCCTCCAGAACTCAGAGAGGCAGGTTCAAGAGGCAGGAGCCAATCCAGGGGTGCTTACAGAGGACGTCAGTGGCAGGGCAACAACCAGCGAGGCACAGCCACAGACACAGCCACCACCACAACTACTGGTCAATCACAGTGACTTGGCTCTGGCACCGCCTACCAGGGAACAACTGCAAGCACCCTTAGGCGGGAAGCTAGCCTTATTTACGACAAACTGGCATTACATCACAAGAGACAAGTGGATTTTACAGATAATAGACCAAGGTTACAGGTTTCACTTCCATACTCTACCAGGGAAGAGAGGAATGCCAAACCTACCTCCAAATCAAAAGACAGAAGCACTAAAACAAATATCCCAGTTATTAAGGATGAGAGCTGTAGAAAAGATACCATCTATGGAGCAAGGGAAGGGATTTTACTCCAGACTCTTCCTGGTGCCAAGGAAAGAAGGCAAATGGAGACCTATTCTCGACTTGTCCGCTTTAAACACATTCCTCATTGTTCCAAAATTCAAAATGCTGACCCTACAGCAGCTTCTTCCCATGCTGGGCAAGGAGTCTTGGCTGGTGACTCTAGATCTCAAGGAGGCATACCTGCACGTCCCCATATGACCAAACTGCAGAAGATACCTCAGATTTCTTGCAGGATCAGAGCATTATCAATTCTCAGCATTGCCCTTTGGCATATCTACTGCGCCCAGAGTGTTCACGAAATGCCTGGCATCAGTAATTGCTCATTGCAGGCTTCAGGGAATCCAAATCTACCCATACCTGGACGACTGCCTGATACAAGCGGACAACGAAAGCAAGCTAGCAGAAGATTTACAAAGGGTCATTTATCTGCTACAAGCCCTGGGATACACAGTCAATTTAAAAAAGTCAAGACTGATACCATCCCAGAGAATAACCTTTTGGGTGCAGAGTTGGACACATCAAGGCAAATGGCATTCCTAACAGTAGAAAAACAGGAGCAGCTACCTCTCTACTTCTTGGCCTTAACAAAACAGAACCATCTGACAGCAAGAAAAGTTCTGCAAGCCTTGGACTTCATGGCATCCTGCATAATATTGGTTCCTCATGCCAGACTGCATATGAGAAAACTACAGTGGTACCTAAGGAATTTATGGTCTCAACACAAGCACAGCTTGGAAACCCAGATTCCCATTATTCCATGCCTGAAGCAAGAATTCCTATGGTGGGCTCAGGCTTGTCAATCAAACACAGGATTGCCTTTTCACAGTGCTCAACCAAGCCAAACCATCACGACAGACGCCTCAGACCTCGGTTGGGGGCACACATGCTGGACAAGTGCATACAAGGCTTATGGTCTCAAAACCAGCTGCACCTACACATAAATCTAAAGGAAATGCTGGCAGTAAAACTGGCAATTCAGGCATTCAGACCATTCCTTCAGCAAGGTCTATTGATGATAAGGACAGACAACACCACAGTTATGTGGTACATCAACAAACAGGGAGGGACACACTCGTATCCTCTTTGCCGGATGGCACTGGATCTCTGGAATGTGGCCCTGAGCTACAACATACAGTTAAAAGCAATTTTTGTACCAGGAAAAGAAAACATTCTAGCAGACATTTTAAGCAGGACTGCCACGGATGCCCACGAATGGATGCTGCATCCGGACATCTTCAAAACCATTACAAGAAAATGGGGACTCCCAGAAATAGACTTATTTGCATCCCCACGCAATCACCAACTAAAGAAATTCTGCACAAGGACGTACCACCCACTTGCTTGGAAGGTGGACTCCTATCCTTCAGTTGGAAAAACCTGACAGCATATGCATTTCCACCACTTCCTTTGATGCACAAAGTGCTATTGAAGATCAAAGAGGACCGTCCAAGAATCATTCTGATAGCTCCAGACTGGCCAAGGCAACATTGGTACCCATTACTGAGGAGCATGTCTCGGGAACAAATATGGCCACTACCCCTGGTTCCCTTGCTGTTAACACAGAACAACTACAACAATCTGCATCCAAACCTGAAAACTCTGCAGCTGACTGCCTGGAACATTGCATAAGACCAATTAACCCAAATTTATCCCAAAGGGTTAAAGACATTATCCTTGAGGCTCGCAGACCCTCAACAAGAAAATATTATTCAGCAAAATGGAAAAGATATCTCATTTGGAGTACTGAAAAAGGAGAAGATGTGTCACTGGTAAACATAGCCAACATTCTGGAATACTTGGCAGAACTCTTCCACACAGGCCTGTCCTATTCCTCCATCAAGATTCATGCATCAGCTATTTCAGCATAATATGACTTGGATCCTCCTGTCTTCTCACATCCTCTGCTCAGACAGTTTCTGAGAGGAATTAAGAATATAAAGCCTCCTAGGAAGCCACCATTACCAGCATGGGACTTGAACTTTGTGCTAGAAAAATTGACACTTCCTCCTTTCGAACCAGCAGCAACAGCAGAATTGCAATACTTATCATGAAGACTGCTTTCCTGCTGGCAATCACTTCAGCAAGAAGGGTATCTGAACTTCAGGCATTAATGACAGTGCAACCCTTCCTTATCTTCCATCAAGATAGTGTCCATGAGAACAAATCCTTCCTTTATGCCTAAGGTGGTTTCCAGAGTTTCTTTAAATCAGGCTATCCACCTACCTACATTCTTCCCTAACCCACAGAACAGGGGAGAAAGACTGCTACATACCTTGGATGTACATAGACAGTTACGCTATTACCTGGACAGGACCAAGGGCAATAGAAAACTGACCAGCTACTGGTAGCATATGCAACAGGAAGGGAAGGAAAAGCAATTTCAAAACAGACAATCTCCAAGTGGATAGGAAATTGCATTAGATTTTGTTACTCCTACCATGGAAAGAAAACTCCAGAGAACATCAGGCCTCACTCTACAAGGGCAACAGCCACTACCACAGCTTTCATATGAGGAGTGGCTACCAAGGACATTTTAGAAGCTGCTACTTGGAGCTCTGTGCATACATTTGCCAAGCATTATAATTTACCTTTATACTCTAGATCCCGAGCAGGCTTTGCCACTGCTGTTTTGCAAGGGATCCTAACTACACCATAACTTTATTTGTCCACCTCCCCCACTTTGGCTATGGTATTCTACCCATTTGTAAGGACTGCAGATGCATCCTTGAAGGACATAGTACAGTTTTGTACCTACCATAAATGTAGATGTCCGATAGGAATGCATCTGCAGTCAGGATTACCCACCCGCCTTCCCTCTGTGGTGCTCCTAGGGTATTTGCCCATCTTATAGCTAGCTGGGGGAATCTATTATGGTGTATTTGTTTGTATATATGTACATACATGCTTATTCTTTGTGTTTGCTCTCTACTATTTGGAATCATTGGCATTTATCCAAATTTAGCCTTCCAAGAGGGCACCTGGCATCTGGGGCAAGAAACACTGTGGAAAATGGCGTTGGCTGATGCCTTTATACCCGAATAACTGCAGCTATGACGTCGGGTGAAGTGCGACACCAGCCGAGGCCAGACCCAGACTTTGGAATCCGGCCGACCGAAGGGCTGCCTGACGACAGGACAACCCATTTGTAAGGACTGCAGATGCATTCCTATCGGACATCTACATTTATGGTAGGTACAAAACTGTACTTTCTGGCGGGTCCTTCCCCATCGAATCCTAAGACCTCTGCCATGATGTCTTTAGTGCTCAGAGCTTCACCATCTCCTTCCATAAGGAGAGTCAATACCAAAATCCCAGGCTTCCAGTCAGGGAATTGTAATATCCGTTTCTGATACCTCTCCAGAGTACCCCACTGAGGAGGTCTGTAAGAAGAAGACATGTAAGAGGAAACAGACTTCCCAGAGGAGTCTTATCACTGAAGACAGATTTTGATGACGGCGAATGGTCCCCATGATCACCTGCTAAAGATGTCTCATTTGGAGACATCGTAGAAATCCTTAAGCAGAGAGGTGGTTGGACTTCAGCAACCCTTCAACTGAGGAATCCTTTCTACTGGAGGCCTTTGCTACTGGACGCTATACCTCCTGGGTGACTCGACCCAACAATGATCTCATTGACTGATCTCACTCTGGGCGTGGAAGGACCCTGACACCATAGAGCCCATTTCTCACAAACCAGATAGGATAATGACACCACCAATGGCTAGACAGTTTTGGGGCAAGGGAGTTCCAGTTGATGTCATGGTCATTGCAGCCGCCACTAAGAAGGAACTAGCTGAAGAAAGTTCCACTGTCCCTCCCCCCAAAAAGGGAGTCCTGGGCGGTGGACAGATTTGGGACCCATGTCTGTGCTTCAGTGGCACTCACTGTGAGGCCTTTGAATTATTTGGCACACTTTACTATGCTACAAAGGGATTTGATTAAGGTGTTCTCAAATACCCTCTCGTGTGCCATTTCTGATTTTTCAGGCATCTGTTAATTCTCAGCTAATGACACTACAGCCCATATCCAGTTCATCCATGAGGTTGATTTCACATGTAGCTTAAGGAACCTCGGGGGCAGCGGGTTCAGGAATTTCCATAAGGAGACGCACCTGGATGCACCTAAGTTTGCAGAGACTTTCAAGTCTTCTTTCGTCAGTGCTCCTTTTGATGGAACATCTTTATTCAGCCCCAAAGTAAAAGACACTTTGTCCAGGTGTGAAGAAGATGGAAAGATCTGGTCTGTTGTGGGCATGTGTTTTTCGACTCCTCAAAAAATCTTTTCCAGGAATCGACAAGATGGTTGAAAAATGTGGTTCAAAAAGTCTTGGTCTTCTTTTCAAGATGCACGTGGAAGAGGTTCCCCCAGAGGCAGAGGAGGGAACTCTAATGGATGAAAATGCCCCCCGTGGTAGAGGTGGTCCACAGAACCAGGGTTTCAGAGAATCGTTCTTTGACGAACCCTACCAGTGCTCCTGAAAGGAGACCTGATTGTCCACCACTGAAGAAAGTCTGGGAATGTGTATCCCTGCACCAGAGAGCCTGGCTAGATATAACAAAAGATACTTTGGTGCAGAGGATCATTTCCAGAGGCTATATTGTACCCTTTTCCCTTTCTCCTCTAATCCCAAAGAAAATCCCTGATGATCCACCCAGTCAGAGGAAACAAGCAGCAATTCAAATACAAAAGCTGCTAGAAAAAGACATCCAAGAGGTCCCACCAGACCAAATCGAATCCAGAACTTACTCAAGGTTCATTTTAGTGCCAAAGAAAACTAGACTGGAGACCAGTCCTGGATCTCTCCAAATTAAACAAGACAGTTCGAAGAACCAAGTTTCGAATGGTCACTGTTCAGCCCATTCCCCTATTTATGGGCAAGGATAACTGGATGTGCTCTCTAGACCTTCAGGATGCGTACTATCACATAAAGATGAACAGACTGTCCAGAAGTTGCTTGCGTTTCTGACTAGGAGCCCTTTTAACTGTTTGTGAAGTGTATTTTCTGGCTGCATCTTTTCTGACTGTAAGCACTTCTATCGCGTACTACTGCTCTTTGAAGACTTAGAGACTGGAATTTACAATTGCCTTTTGTAGAAGATTAAGCAACTGCAGTTCATTTTGCTGTTAATTCATACTGAATAACAGCTGTAAAATTATTGTCTTAGAACAGCCATACTTCCTTTGCATTGTGCAGTATATTGTATGTATTCACTGCTGAATCGTACAGCTGTTATCAGTTGACTTGGAGGCTGCATGTTAATGCTGTTAGTCTATGGTTTTACAGAGCTATTTAACAATTTATGCAATATAACCAATTCTTCTCTTTATCTATATCCCTTGTGTGTTCTGCACTTCACATTCCTTTAATCTTTGCAGTAATTCTGCCTTATTTAACTTTGTTTTTCAGTTTGTACGGGTCTCTTAGTTACATGGCTCCCCCCTCCCACCTAGGATTAAACTGCAAAAAAACGGTCTGTTTTGTCCACTGAGGCTGGCTATCTTAACTAAAACTCCATGGAGCAAGGACCTGACATCCTACAGCTTTTCTGTTGCAATAGGTGAATTACAACTTAGATTTTTGTAAAGTTCTAAGACTTAGTGTTAAAAGGTGTGTTTAGTCCCTGCCGTGTGCACATGGAAGGGTTCTCTCCTCCCTGTTATTCCAGCCAATTGCCACTAGATGGCAAGATTAATACCTTGAATTAGACACTCACTCACTCACTCACTCACTCACTCACTCACTCACTCACTCACTCACTCACTCACTCACGCAGTCCCAAGCATTCACTGTTTAAAATAGTAAATTTCTGCATTTTACTTTCAGCATTCTCTCTAAACTAATCACAACCTTCCCTTTAACTGCCCAACAATCCTGTTTGTGTGCTTACAGTGACACTTATTTAAAGCATTCCAGAGCTACTTAGATTACTGTTTTGTTAGATACTGATATCTTAAGCTTATTTGATAGTTTTTCAGCTGTCATCCCTTGCAGGGCCCGGCCTGCTGCGTTCGCTATGCTCACTCTGCTGCTCACCTTGCCCCCATCCTCACCCACCCACGTAACATTAGCATTTTACCTAACCTGACCCCTCCCATATCTCTCTTCCACCTATCCCATAACCCCCCTAATTATTCCCCCAGTCATACTGTACTGCCTAACTACTTTACCTCCCCACCCATTCTAAATAGGGCCATATAGTGACTGTGATCTCGCTTCTCTCACTTACACACTGTCTCCTAACAATAATCACAACTCTCCAGACACCCAACATACCTCCTACACCCAGTTGTACAACCACCACACACAAACCACATTTATCAAGTTACACGGACATCCACCTAGCTTATTCACAGCCAATACCTTTGTACTACCCAAAGTCAAAATACTGTCTCTCCAAAGATACCCCCATTATCTCACCACCAGCAGCAACTATACCATTCTTTGGGAAAAAAATGATAAGTATGACTCACATAATTGCCAAAGCATTATATCCCAGTACGGGGATATACAGCCCAACCCAGGCCCACCCCCCAGCCCCTGCAAACCTTGCAAATCTGTCATGCTATCAACCATAAATCTCCAAAGTCTTAGAAACAAGATACGTGAACTCCAGGTGTGGATTTCACAAAACACCCCGATATAGCAGCTACCAAACCCTGGTTAAAATCATATGTAAAAGAGAGAGAATTTCTTCCCCCAGGTTTCTCATGCTTAAGAGCTGATCACACCACAAGAGAAGACAGGGCAAAATACTCTTCCCTACTCTAAACCAACACCCAACTTCTCCCCAGCCAAAGTACTTATCTCTATATTAAAACTTAAGAAATGTAAAATCATTTGCAGAATTGGTCTGTATATTTCTCCAGGAAACAACATACCAGTATTTGAGAGCATACTTGTGTAGACATCCCAAAACATAGATAATGAAACCATCATCCTAGGTGATGTAAACATTGATTGGCTAGACATTGCCCAGAAGGACCCCTCAAAACAACATAAACCTTTACAACTTCTTCCAACTAATTCAAGATATCACCCCACAAAAATAACAATTGGGCTCCACAATAGACTGGATATTAGTGTCCAACCCTAACAATATCACCACTGCAGGCATATACTACATTATACCATTAGCGATCACCACCCACCATATATTCTACGCAAATCTTCCCCAACCCCAGGCCAACACCAATACAAATCAACCATAAATTTGACTAAGTTCCTAACCATCCATGCTTAATGAAACCTTAGCTAATGTAAATTGGGAACCCCTCCAATCCATACCACTTAATGAGGCTGTTGATTTCTTTAAGTCAACATCCTAAATAGGCAAGCACCTACCTGCCAAAAACAAATAAAACATAACCATGCAAGTTGGCCCTCATAATCCACCAAAAAAGTCATGTCCACAAGGGATAAAATCTGTAAATTGTGGCAGAAAAACAAAGTCCCTAAACTGTACTACAGTACAAGCAACTCGATAACCAGGCAAAACGACTAATAACCAGAGGTTAAAAAAGACAGCTATCTCCAATTACAGAAAGCCAACATAAAGATGATCCCAAAAAAATGCTGGTCCTCCATTAACCAACTATTACACCCAGGCTCTCAACGCAATCCATCCCCTGACTCAGACAAAATCCCAGCCAAACTTGCCACCCTGTTTAATTCCTACTTCATTGACACCATAGCTAACCTAACCACCACCACCAAAACAGCTGATGACCAAATCATGCCAGAAAACAATCCTACCCTTGACTCCAACCTAAAATTCTCCCCCATTCCCCCCACCACAGTAAAAAAAAAAAAAACTTTTACTTAAGCTAAAACCCTGTACTCTGGTCCCAGGCAATCTACCCTCACACTCCTGCAGCTAGCTGCAAACTCTATAGCTTATCCCATCAGCATACTCATTAACAGATCGATTAAAGAATCCCTGGTCCCAGACATCTGGAAAAAAGCATGCATTCTCCTCCTACACAAAGGTGGCACCAACACAGACCCCACAAACTTTCAGCCCATAGCAATTATTTTACCCCTCTCTAAAATACTGGAAAATGCATCCATGCCCAATTCCTCAATAACCCACTTGAAAACCAAATTCCGTCTCCCACTCCGCATGGTTTCAGAGCAGGACACCACCACTATTGCCCTCCTCTCCTTCTTAGATCCAGACAGCTCGGCATGGGATTGTGGCAAAATAATCACATCTCTTTTCCTAGACCTCTCCAAAGCTTTTGATACCATTTCCCACAACATCCTCCTCTCCTAGCTATCCACCCTCCACATTTCCCCACCTACCCTACAATGGTTCAGTTGCCATCTCTCCAATAGGCAGCAATGCACCAAATGGCAACAGTCTTACTCTCCCTTCCTCTATACTTCCACAGGGGGTGCCCCAAGGCTCCATACTTGGTCCGGTCTTATTTAGCATCTTTATTAACTTTCGTAGGTTTGTAATAGGCTAATGTCCCTTGAGCCTTTACAAGCCTAGCCGATAGAAGTGCCCTGGCATCATGCCACCTGACTTTGGTTGCAAGTGCCTCTATCAAGTAGAGCCACTGAAGTGATCCCTGGGGTGAACTTTCTAATACCCATCCACTCATCAAGATTTCCCTTGAAGGACAGAGAGGTGCTCTGCTTGACATGTGTGGGAAGTCTATTCCAGAGCAGGGGCAGTCTCTGGGTGAGGAACCTATCCCTCCAGCATGTTCTGTTGATTGTGGTAATGAGGTTGAGATTTCTGGAGTGTGTGGTGTGGAGGGATTGGGATTTCTTTTGATGTAGAATTTCTAACAGAGCTGGGTCAGACATGGCTTTGTAAGTCAAGCAGAGATCACCTCTAAGTAGGTGATATGAGAGAGAGAATAGCTGGAGTCTTTTGAGTCTGTCCATGTAGGACATGTGTTTAATGCCTAAGATCCTCTTTGTGAGATACTTTTGTAGCCTCTCCAGCTGCTGCAGGTGTCTAGTGAGGTACATGCCTAATGGGGCATTATACTCTGATTGGTCTAATGACGGAAGAGTAGAGAGAGAGAGATGACCTCTTTCTTCCTGGAAGCCTAGGTATTGAGATGTGCCACATAGGAGGACCTTTTGACCACAGTGGAAATGTGGTGGTCAAAGGAGAGGTTGCTGTCAACCTGCTTTCCCAGATCTCTTATAATGCCTTCAGTGTTCAGTGGGCTCTCTGCATTTTAAGTAGTTAGCGTTTCACCTTTTTCATTAATTGACTGCAGGAGGCATTAAGTGTAGATGTCTGCACCACTTGAGGAGTTAATCTTGGGGGAGTTAATAATGGCTTCCATCTTGCGGTTGTCTTAAAAATTGGGGTTGATGAACATATGAATGAGGCCTTGACTAATGAGTGGGGAGAGACTGAACTGGGTCATGACTGAGTTGACTCCTGACTTCCACCACTCATGACGTTCCACTCGTGACTGTGCTGTGTTCTTAACTGAGAGTGTGGTTCTATCTGGTTTAGTGTTTGCAACCACCTGAGTAGTGAGGGTTTATCAATAATTTGAGTAAGGCCTAGGTTGGTTTATCAATAATTCCCGGTAGGCCCTGGGTAGAAAGGCCTTGGCGGCTAGTTGTTGCCTAAAATTCACTGAGCAGCAGAAGTCCAGCAGCCATGACAAAGGCATCATCAAAAAAGAGCAGGCATTCTAGATCTTTTGGACATTTGTTTGGAGATTTCATGTCATCTTTGAAGATGCGGCTCCATCAGTTTCTCAGAGAGATCTGTATCTAGCGCAGCTTTATCTGTAGTCTCTCGAGTCTCTATGGGATGAGCTGTAAGGGACGCCATTCAGGATGGACAAAGCTTGAGGGTGAGGCTGTGACTGACACAGAAACAGTTACTGTGGCGACTGTGTAGACACTGCTATGTGATTTCACAGCAGTGTCCACACTCCTACAGTCCACAGTGCTTCCTGTACTCTCCTAACAATATAAGTAATCAATATGCTAACTGCTGCTCAAATTCTGAACTCAAACTCCTCACCTCCTGTCCAATACCCTAGCCACCTCTCCTGCCCAATCTTAAAAAAATAAAAAAAAAAAAAAAAAAAAAAAGAAAAAGAATTCCCTTCCCTAAAAAAAAAAAAAAAAAAAAAAAAAAAAAAAAAACACTATACAGAGCCAGACACAAACCAGGTGTTGTCCCACAGTACTACTATTATTATATTATAATAGATGAACTTTGAATGTTGACTTACACAATAACAAATAAATCAACAAAGCAAAGTTCAATCAATATCTACAGACACGTTCTTAGGCACTCTATCAGACAAACCCTTGCAACCACCTTTTTATTACCTTCCCTCCTTTATGGTGCCCATCTCCTCACTAATATCCAAAATTCCGCAAAATCCACACTTGAAATGTGTTGCAGCAGAATAGCCAAATTTGCCACCAAGGCCAAATTCTCATCCCACCACTGTAACTCACTGAAACTATTAGGCTGCCTGGAATGCCCCCATCATCTCTCATTTACCCAATTAACTACAGCTCACAAAATAATCTACAGACCCACAGACTGTTCTAGTCTCTTGACACTACTCGCCCAATACCAACCCAGCAGGCAACTAAGATCTGAAAATCATCTACTTCTAAAAGTAGAAAAGCCCACCTTACCTGCTGGTCAACTCCTCTATTCCTTCATAGTCACCAAACTATGGAACTCAGTTCCACCTTCTGTAAGAAACACAGGCAGCACCACCACCTTCAGACAAATACTGAAAAATCATCTCAACTCTTCCTGGCTATGTAACCTGCTCTATAAACTAACCTCCTCCTCCTTCTCCTTTTATGATAACTAAACTACTATGCTTTTTGCTACTGCTGGCATATAGTTTCTCCATAATTATTTCTTATCACTTGTTGATACTGGTACGATAATGCTGATTAATTTATCTCTGTTTATACCTCTTTGATTGAATTCATCTGACAGCCAACATAATTTCTGCTTTTATGTATATATTCTGTATATATTACTGTAATCACTATTTGTAACACTGTATCTAATTTTTGTACCAATTAATGTTTAATATTTTCTGTATCTATGCTCTTGTCAGAGCTTTTTTCCCAATCCTGCACTGAAAATAGGCTCTTTTAGGCCCAGTGGACTTTCCCAGTAAACAAAAGCAATAAATAAATAAAATAAATAATTGAGTACTGCCCTTTGGACTCCCCACAACCCCCGGGGTGTTTACCAAGTGCACGGCAGTAGTAGCAGCAGCTCACCTGAGACTGCAAGGACTTTGGGTGTTTCCATATCTAGATGACTGGCTCATTATTGCTCCGACCAGGCATCAACTCGTATGTGCAAGAGACCAAGTTCTCCAGACTTGTTCTTGTTCTGGAATATCCTTCCTCGAGTCTGCCCCGGAAATTAGGTAGCTGGGGACTCTGTCCCATCAGTTGAGTACAGAATGAAAATTGACAACATCAGATAAAGAAGTTATGTACTCACCATAATGTTCCATTTGTGTTGTCTTATTTTCATTCTTCCTCTGCTGCCCTCTCACCAAACCCCATCCTTAAGGCTTCTGGAAGAATGAGTGCTTAGTGGACCTTTATGTCCTTCTGTTTATATAGATATAGCTTTGCCATAATAATTTCCATCTTTTACTTCTACTAAGGCAGCAAACAAGATTTGAGGTAATTTGGGTTGATACGCTATGGGTAAGGGAGAAGATCATGTGTTTTTGGTTGCCGCAAGCTTTCGCAATGGCCAACTTGGACCTGAGGCATGAGATCCAACCCCATCAGTTGAGGAAGAATGAAAATGGACAACACAGATGGAATGTTATGGTGAGTGCATAACTTCTTTTTATACTCTGTGTTCTTTATTTGCTTTTTCTTAAAACTTACTAGATCAAGCCAAGGACTTTAACCCATTTGTTGTTGTATGGAAGAATAAGAAAAAGCACATCAACTTTATCATACTCTTTTGACCAGACCTTTCCTTTTTTTTTTTTTTTTTTTTTTTTAATACTGCAGTTCATGCATTTCTTAAAAATGAACAAGGATAAAGAAAGAGGAAAGCGGGGAGAAAATTGTCCCTATTAGATCTGAAAATAAC
This sequence comes from Protopterus annectens, assembly GCF_019279795.1. Classification (NCBI taxonomy): domain Eukaryota; kingdom Metazoa; phylum Chordata; order Ceratodontiformes; family Protopteridae; genus Protopterus; species Protopterus annectens. Next base: position 757,991,502 of record NC_056733.1, on the reverse strand, counting down.
TGAGGAGGAAGCTTTACTTTATAACATGCAGATTGTCATGCATTATAAAAGTACTATTGTTAAGAACACAATTTTCTTTTATTTACAGTTAACACTTTCTTTCTTCCCCTAGCCTAAATCTTCTTCCAAACAGTGAAGTAGTGCATATGTTTGAGTCCCTTACAAGTTTAACAGTCAAAAATGTCCAATATTTCCAGGTTTTCTTGTTCTGTCATATTTCACAAATATAATTAATGCTTTGTAACCCCACATTTATCAATTTCCAAGTTGCTGTTTTTTTTCCCTGTTGATCTCCATCTCCCATATCCAGTCTGTACTTCATTTCCAGTGTCCTCCCAGTTCTTCTAGTCAACTTTTGTGCTTTTTTTCTCTCAAGAATTTTCCTTTTCATTCTCTGTGTTTTATTACCAGAACAACAAGAAGCAGACTCTCCATGCATACCTCTCAACTGCACCGGAATTACTCATTTTTTACCGAGCTTTGGGGTTCAAATAATGGGGTGCCACGATTCCTGAGTGGCACCCCTTCATCCCCGATTTTTTAAACTTATTTTTTAAAATATTTTTTCCAAATTTTGGAGTTGACATCATCACGGGTGCGATGACATCAGCTCCACCAGCCTGTCGGAATTGAGCTCATTGGCACACTTTTCCGGCTAGCTGTAAGGCTTCTAACTGCCATGAACTGAACTTGCTGCTTGGCCTGGCTGCTGCTTAACTGAATCTGTATTAATTCCGACTTACTGTAAGGCTTCTAACAGCCATGAACTGAACTCACTGCTGCTTAACTAAAGTGAATCTTGTTGTGAACTGTTTTATGGCTGTGTTTTACTGTGAACAGGTGAACTCTTGTTGGACTTGTATCTGTTGCTGAGCTGTAACCGATGACTTCTTCAGTTTCTCTCTCTCTTTATATTTAACTACTGGGCAAGTGTGCGTGCAGGTTTTATTTGCTGAGCTGGAAGGTTTCGTCTGATGCATTTGTAAAGCTGTGGCATTAACCTTTGGTGTGTAAGCTTTCGCAGTGCAGTTACTTTATTAGAACGGCAAAATGTTGTGCAGTTTACCTGCTCATTTATCTGCCGGGCAAGTGTGCAAGACAAGTTTTATCTGCTGCTCATATGTGTAACGTTGTTCATTTTATCTCCCTCTTTATTTTTTAACTACTGCAAGTATGCGTGCAAGTTTTATCTGTGCCGTTTCCATTTATCAGCTCATTTCAGCATCTTTCAGTATGCAGTTAATTTAGCTGAAGTCTGTGCATTTCAGGTTTTATGTATGTTATTTGCAAGTCCCATTTCAGTTTACATGCTGCTATGTTTGCTTTTCATAAGTGCATTAACCTTTGTTAACTTGGGGCCATTTTGATTCTGCAACCGTTGATCTCCTTAACTACTGGGCAAGGTGTGAGCGCATGTGCGTGCGTGTGAGTGCGTGCATTTGTGCGTGTTGATCTGCTTAACTATTGGGCAGCTTTCAATGTGCAATTTCAAATGTCCGTGCCTTTCAGGTTTTTTGCTGAGCTGCATTCATAAATCTCATTTTTTATGTTAAATTACTTTATTTCAGGTTATCTGCAAGCTGAATTCATAAGTCCCGTTTGCCGTTTCGGTTTTACTGGGCCGTTTCAGTTTATCTGCTGCAACTACTGGGCAAGCTTTTCAGTGTGAAATTAATTTAGTTTTCAGTGTGCAATTTATCAGAGCTGCAAGCTTAGAAGTCTGTGTTTCATTTTACCTGCTGCTGTGTTTTAACCTTTTGTCTGTGTGTGTGTGTGTGTGTGTGTGTGTGTGTGTGTGTGTGTGTGTGTGAGAATTTACATTAGCTTTCAGTGTGCACTGTTCATCAGACCTGCAAGCTTAGTCTGGTTGTCTTTTTACCTACCTGCTGTGTGTGTGTGTTAATGCCCCAGTTAGCCATGCCTTGTGGTAATGCTACTGTGGTGGTTTGCTTTGAGCTTGTCTGAACAGGTATTTTTCAAATCTGAGTTGAAAGATAGTGATGTAGATAAGGGATTTCATATTACTAGTGAGCAAACTCGCATGTTTGGTATTAAAAAAAGGCAGGGTCTGTTGTATGGAGTTTATTTTGGGAGGCTTAATGACTTGCTCTATAGGTTGTAATGGGGGGGGGGTTCTCATGAAGAATCTGCTGGCAAAGAAGGGGAAGGAGTTGAAATTCATCAGTCTGTAAATAATAAAGCTGATTAGTAAAATAGATCTGTTATACAGGTAATGGATTTGCCTTATAGAGGGTGGTGCAGTGGTGGTCTTGTGCCATATTTTGGTTGTCTGTTCTTCAGTTTGCACGAAAGCTGGCAACCCACAATTCCACTGGAGTGGGCGGGGTTGCATAATTATGTTTGCAAATTTTATGTGAAACAGTGTACAGATTTGTACCTATTTTTCATGGGCCTTGTCCAGATTTTTGATGATTCAAGGTTGTTTCATAACTCACTTTTTGTTGGGCAAACTTTTGTTTTCCTCCTTAGCGTGTTCTGACTCAAGTATTTTGACCCTCCAGGAAAGAATATTCTGAAAATAGCTATGTTCAACAGCTTGAATCTCACTCCATTTTCTCGAAATTCCTTGATTAGTGGAATACATTTACTCCTCTCCTGCCTGGTGTACAGTGAGTAATCATTTTCCACAAACAGCTTTTTGTCTTCTACTTTTAGTACCTTGTCCTTCTGCCACCATTTTGTCAGAATCAACTCCTCCTGCTGGTAAGATTGCATCATTACTATTAAAGGTCTAGGTTGCTTTCGCATGGCCAGGTTTGGCGCATACACACAATATGCCTTTTCAATTAACTCCTGCTGTGGAATACCAGTCCATTTGCTTATTTGCGTTTTCATAAAATTAATACAATCTGTTCCTTCCAGTTATTTGGTACAGTTGAAAATCTCACATTTTCGCTATGTGCTGTGTCCTCTAATTCTATTATTTTTTGAAGCATCTCTTCTTGAGCAGTGTCCTATTCAGCCAGCATTTTCTTAATTTTGATCTCTGATTTTTGCAGTTTTATCACCTCATTTGAATATCTGTTTAAAGCTTCTTCCATTTTTCCAGCCTTTTGTTTGCATTGATGTACTCCTTCAGTTAATCAGTTCCGAGTACATTTGACTAGTTTTTTCTTCTAGGTTACAGGAAGTCTTGTTTTGCACCAAAGCTGGAGCTTGCACTGCTTTTTGCTGAACAGTTGCAGAATTCTCCCCAGTCATTGTTTTCTCCTCAGCTTTTCCGATTGATTTTCTTTCAGGTTCTCTGAATTTCTTTTTTGCTAGCATCCAGGTAGTGCACTTACTAGCCAGTTACTGAAATTTACCCAAAAAGATAACTTTCTGTTTTCACACTGGGAGAGATGAAATTAAGTGGTTAGTGTGCTGCCATCTTGGAAGTCAAACTAAATGCACAAGGATGAGGACATTAAGAAGCATGAGGGGAAAAAAAGTGTCTACTTCTGCAACTTTGATTTTCAAAATTTTGAATTGTCAGTCTCTTATGTTAGTAGTTTGGTCTGACTAATTGTGAAAGTATAAGAAATGTTTTATCTGCAGATTCTTCTTATGAGAAAAAACTTGCTTTAAATGACTTGGCCTTTTCTATTGCACAGGTCACTACTCATTGTTTACAGTGTGTGTATGACTGCTGATACTTCTTCAAGGGCTATGGTCACTGGTACTGTTTTGAGCAGATTTGCATGGCTGCATTCTCAGAACCTCCCAGGTGACATTAAAAATGAGATTTTAAATTACCCTTTTGATAGGGATTTAGTTTTTGACCTTCTGCTGCAGAGGTGATCAAAAAGTGTGATGGAAGGGGTGAGCTGATTCAGAGAATCTCTACAATTTTCAGCCCTCCTTTTCCAAAATTTCTAAGGGATTCTCTAACTTCTCATCTTAATTTTTGCAAAAGGCAGAATAAGCAGCCTTTGCAAAATAGAGGTAAACAGATGTTTGAGAATAAATAGCAAGGGAGTTCCCAAAAGAAGCCTATAACCTCCCAACAAGTCTGAATGACTGCTCGATACCTTATCACTCTCCTCTCACCCTGGCCAAAGTATGAATCTCAAATTTTCTCTTCGGCAACAGTTTCAGACAAGTGGGGTCTGAAAGTCATTCACCAAGGTTACAGATGTCAGTGGGAAGAAATTCCTTCTTTCCAGTGGGAGTCATTCCTCATCCTTCAGATCAGACTGTTTCCTCCAGTTCTTCACATTGTCCAAAAGAATCATAGAACCAGGCCCCCCTTCTCAGGTGGGGAAGGGTTTTTTTCAAGGATGTTCTTAGTACCAAAGAAAGAAAATGCTTGGAGATCAGTTCTGGATCTTTCTTTCCTGAACCTGTTTGTGATGGTGCCCAAATTCAAAATGTCACTTCACAACCTGTTACATCATCTTCCTCTTTCAAGTTTCCTAGTAGCACTAGACTTAGGCTTATTGCATCCCTGTTTATCCAGACTTAAGATGTTTCTTAAGGTTTTATGTGTCTGGATCACATTATCAGTTCTGTGCCTTACCCCTTGGACTATCCACTATACCAAGAGTGTTCACAAAGTGTCTAGCTCCTGTGAAAGCTCATTGCAAACAGCAGAGTATCCACTTTTTTCCATATTTAGATGAATTGCTTGTCTTTGCAGAGTCTATTTCAATTGTGAGGAATCTCTTTTTTGGGGTGAGAGATCTCTTACACAGGCTGGATTCCAAGAGAACATTCAAAAGTCTTTCTTGATTCCTGTGTGAGGAAACCAAGTCTTTCTTGACTGCTTTACATGGGATTGTTTTCCTGGGATGTCATTTAGACGCCTCCAGTACAAAGTGCTTTTCTTCCACAAGAAAGAGATGTTTTCTGTTTGTGTGGATCTATTTCTAAGGTTTTCCACTCGGCTTCAGTCATTGTGTGGGAATACTTCAGAATTTTTGGTCTCGTAGCTTCTATGATTCTCATGTTTTTGAAATGGGTTTTGCTTAAGATGCCTTCAAGTAAACCAGTGGCTTTTCCTTGAGATCTTAATTTTGTGTTAGAGAAGCTAATTATTGCTTCATTTGAACCGGCTAACATGGCTTACTTGAAGTTCTTCACATGGAAAACAGTTTTCTTGAAGAGGTCAGAGTAATCCAGTAAGAGTATCCTGAGTTGCAAGCTGTTGGTGAGTCAACCCTGTCTCATTTTCTATTTCCTTTGAGAACTAATCCTTCTTTTATGATTAAAGTGGTATCCAAGATTACTTAAAGCCAAACTATCCATCTAACTGTTTTCTTTCCTGAACCTAAAAATGAGGGAGAAAAGATGTTCCACACTTTGGATGTCCACAGGCAACTCTGGTACAATCTTGATAGAACTAAATCTTTCAGATCTTTGGATCAATTGTTCATTTCTTGTGATGGTAAGAAGGGACAAAAACTGTTTGCATATGGTTGTCTAAGGCTGTTACCTTTTGCTATGCTGACCATAACAAAACAATTCCAAGCAGGGTCAAGGCCCATTTTATTAGGGCCTTGTCTTCATCTGTGGCTTCCTGGAAAAGGGTGGATTCTGTAAGTATTCTAGAAGCAGTTATTTGGTCACCTGTACATTTAGTAAACACTGTAAGCTTAATTCCTCCTCTAGGTCTAGGTCAGGCTTTGCTAGGACCATTCTGCAGGGGCTCCTGAACTCTTCTCTTTCCAACTCCCAAATGTGGTAAGCTGTGGTAATGTATCCATATAATTAAGACTACTGAAGCAGTGATCAATATGATGAATGTAGTACAGTTAAGTAAATTGAGTGATCACTGCTGCAGTAGCCGCTCCCTCCCTCTTGTTATGTAGTGTGTTTTTTATGCCAACAATGTGTGGACATTGTATTTATTTATTTATTTTTTTGTTCCTAGCATTGTCTTTTCAGGGCTCTGTCTCCCTCTGTGTTGTCAGGAAAATTGTGAAGGGCTTGTCAATCAAACTTGTCTTTTAGTCAGCTCAGCTTGACCTGTTTGACAATTTGGGTGCTTGGCATGTTGCCTGATGCTTTGGAAGCCGGCTGAGTGTTAGTCTTGGCAGGATATAATCTGTATAGCTAAGGTTACTGCAGCAGTCATCTGTACATCGACGGTCAGTGTAAATTTACTTATCCCACTGTACTTTCTTGCTGTTAAGCAATTCATAGTGATAAATTCATCTATGAGTTGAAATGATTATGAAGTAACAGTATATAAATAAGGGGATGGGGGTTGATTTCAAGTAACATGCGTCTTTGCACAAATGCATGGATTACCAATGCACTTGCATGCATATGTTTAATGCTTATGTATACTTGAGTTAACCATTTTTTTTGCCAAAATGAATGAGCAGTTGTGTTTATAGTTTCTGCACTTTTCTGTAAAACAGTAAACTTACCACCACCATAAATATCATAATAATGGCATTTAAAAGTCACAACAGAGGGTCAAAAAGTGGAACACATTCTTATGTTTCAGAATGAAGTGTCTCCCGATTGTTACCAATACACCTACTGTCTTTATATAGTCACAATTTATGTAGTAATGTGTGTTCCTATAAACAGAACATTAGCACATCTAAAAGGAGTAAAACTAAATAGAGGGCAAAAATAGTGCTGTGCCTAAATTACAGTGCTGATAGGTCTGATAATGAATGGTTTAGGTGGTCAGTTTGTTTGCAGAGCACCCTCTGTACTAGATTTCTCTCATTAAAAATATAGTTTTATGTTGCCATTGTTTCTAAAACCATATTTATCATCTCGGTAGGCAACACCCATATCTGTTTTGCAACACAAAGGCTAGTAAAGAAAGAGAAAATATAGATGTAAGTGGATGTGATCCTTCAAAGCCATAAACTTGCTGTAGTAGTAATGGTCTTGTTTAGAAAATAGAGAGATATCCAGAAAGGAGCAGTAGGCACATGGGCATATTACATTTTTTTTTTCAGTTTTTGTTCAGGTAACTCCTTTTGCAAGGCGTGATGTTGTGCTTTACAAGTCATCTTGTGTGGAAATGTACCAGCTTAGCTAAGAATGTTAAGGCTGTGAGCTGTTAATGATTCTTCATCTTATAATTCTGAAATTAATTCCCTAAATTCTCTTTTTCAGACGCACTCTAAGCAAGTCATATGACCAGACATTGCAGTCAGGTCACCCCTGAAAAGAAATGGTAGTGCCTGAGGTTTGGTTGTTCAGCTTGGGTGCCAAGATGCTGTGTGTATTGGGTTTCTGTATTTATTATGTTTTGTTTCGCGCTTGTAGTAAGCAAGAACTAGTAAGAAGGAAATGAAAATAAATGTAATGGAATGTGACCCTTTTGAGATGCACTATGGAGTGATGGTCTCCTTTTGAAAATAGCTAGCCATGGAGGTATGTTTTAGGACTACATATATGCACATATTTTTTTAAGATTTTGTTTGCTTAACTCTTTTAGCAAGCTATAATATTGCACAGTATGAAATGCATGACTGTAAAACCCATGATCAAATGAAATACAGGTTTGGCAGTTTTAGTTCGGAGGTTATGGCGGCAAACTGTTAAAATGTTCTTCGTGTTTAACTGTTGCAGTCATCACATTTCGGTTGCTGTCTTATCTTCCATTACGTTGGGTAGTCAGGGGTATAAAGAATGCAGCCGACACCATTATATCAGTCTTTCTTGCCGTGCAGTACCTGAAGCAGAAGCAGTTCACAAGTACCGGTCGGCCGACTCCTGAAATTTTTGTTTCAGAACCGAAGTCTTCAACTAAGCTAAGTACCTGTTTGGGAAACTTTCTTGCTCTAAACCGATGTCAGTAAACGTTAATAATTGTATTTCTTGTGGAAAGCAAATACTTCATAAAGATTTTCATTTGTACTGCATTCCTTGCCTAGGCCCTGACCACCTCGCTGTCTATTTTGTGCCTTATTTAAACAACAAACTATTTGTCGTCTGTTTATTTATGCTTCTAAATATTTTGGTACTCTGTTCAATTATCCAGGTATGGCTTTGGTAAGCCACCCGACTACTGACATTCTTTAAAAACGCAAAGATAAAGGCAGAGACAGACTGCATAGGTCCAAAGCTGCTGACGACGCTTCTACTAAGCTAGTTGCCATTTTGCTGGTACTCAGTGAGACGCTTTCGCAGCCCCTGATGCCCACTACTTCAGATTCGCAGGCCTCTATTGAGACCCATTCGGAGTCCGGTATGCCGGGAGATGCTTCAACTGTGGAACCTGCAGATGTCTCTACCTTGGATGGGTCTGGAGCTGCTGTGCAGGCACCGGCTTCTGAGGGTGTACTCAGGCCTACTGACTTGCATATTTGACGCCATCTTCTTCTTCAAGACCTAAAACTCGATCCATGCCTAGAAAACAGACGCCTAGACCGCATGGTCAGGCCTCTATGCCTAAAAAACAAATGATAAGAATGGCTGAAGACCTTATTACTCTAATCAGGGGAAGCCACCCTTCCCCCCTCTAAGAGAACTAGGACTGAGTTTCCTTGTGATTCTTCTGATCAGGACTCTGAAATTTCTGTTTCCTGTGATGACCAGGATTTACCCTTATCTACCTATGAGGATTCTGATGCAGAGGACTCTATTCCCTCTGCTTCCCCTCCAGAGGATTTCTCTTTTGGTGAAACCTTGCATACTCTTAGGGAGCATTTTCACTGGGAAAGCCAGGATTACTCTGACTCTAAAAAGAGACTTTGGGATTTCTTACGCCTGCCCCAACACAAGCCTTTAGCTATCCCCCACTGTACTGGACATTGTTGATGATGCCTTTTTGGAATCTAGCTTGGCCCCTGACTCTTTACCTCCTGCTCCCAGAAAACCTGATAGATATTACAGGGTTCCTGACTCTCACAAGTTCCTCTTTAAAAATCCTACTGCGGATCCTGAGACCATTTCACAGGGACCCAAGGGCATTAAGTCTACTACTGCCAAAAATCCTACCCCTCTGATAGAGATTCCAGGGCGCTGGATAGATGGGTTAAGAAGGTATACAATTCTGCAACCTTGGCCATTAGGGCCTTAAACTGCCAGTTTCATATGTTAAAGTATCAGAAGCATATTATTGGATTGCTTAAATAGAAAATGATGTTGATTCCTGACTGTGCTGAAAATAAAGATTTACAGGATTTAATGCATTCTGCTGAACAAGGTGGAAAACATACTTTGCAATGTGGTTTTGATTCACTAGAGGCATCGTGCAGGGCTGCTGTCACTGAGTCTGTACTTAGAAAGCATGCTTGGCTCAAGGAGCAATCTTTGCCAGATCATCTTAAAGCTAAATTGCTGGATGCTCCCTTAAACCAAGACCGCCTGTTTGGCAACAAAGCAGAAGAAGTACTTAAAAAGATGGAGGGAAAAGCTAAATCTATGCAAACTGTTAAAGATTTCCTGCAAGCACAGCCTCCCAGATTTAGTAGGCATTGGCCCTCTAAAAATTGGTCCTTTCCTGCCTCATCCAGGCCTTCTCAGTCCAAACCCAGAACCAGCAGAACACCCAGGCTTCAGTCCCAAAGTACTCGCAGGACTAAGCAGTGGGGGGCTCCCACTTCCAAAGCAGGGAGTGGTAAGACTACCCCCTATGGTAAACTGTCTCAGTGACTTGACTTTAAATCTTCCAAGCCCTGCACAACTGACTGTTCCTTTAGGTGGAAAGAGTGCCCTGCAGGCTAAAAATTGAGAACTCATTACCCAAGACAAATTGGTTTTAAATATAGTTTCCCAAGGATACAGATTCCACTTTCACTCCTTACCAACCCCAAACGGTTGGCCAGATCTACCCCCAAATCAGTGGGCAGAGGCTCAAAAGCAAATTCTCTCTCTTAAGCATCAGGGCTATTCAGCTTGTCCCAGAAGAGGAAAGGGGACAAGGTTTCTACTCAAGACTTTTCCTGGTGCCCAGAAAAGACAACTCCTGACGTCCTATCCTGGACCTCTCTATTCTAAACACATTCTTAGTGATCCCAAAATTCAAGATGCTAACTTTTCACCAGCTGCTTCTTATGTTGGGCAAGGATGCCTGGTTGGCAACATTGAATTTAAAGGAAGCCTACCTGCACATCTCAATAAGGGAATCTTGCATAAGATACCTACGCTTCAAAGCAGGCTCTATGCACTATCACTTCTCTGCACTGCCTTTTGACTTATCTACTGCACCCAGGGTATTCACAAAGTGCCTAGCTCCAGTCATTGCATTTTGCAGGCAAAGAAATATCCAAGTATATCCATACCTGGACGATTGTCTAATTCAGGCAAAAAGCCAAGACATACTATTGAATCATCTGGCGCATCATAGGTGGTTCCATTAAGTATGGAAGAAGTAATTAGGGATTTGGGGACCCAAGTAGATAGCAATCTCTCCTTTGACAATCACGTTGCCAAAGTGATTAGAAAAACCTTCTATATAGCCCACCTTATCACAAAAGGGTTCACATCTAGATCAAGACAGGTCATTGTGCCCCTCTACTCATCACTCATCAGGCCCATAATTGAATACAATGCCCCATTTGGGGATGTACCTTACCCGACACCTGCAGCAACTGGAAAGACCCCAAAAGTACCTCACCAAGAGGATCAAGGGACTCAAACAGATGCCCTACGCAGTTAGGCTAAAGAAACTCCAGCTCTACTCAGTTGCTTACCGCCTATTCCGAGGCGATCTGTGCCTGATGTATAAAGCCATGTCCAACCCAGAATTAATGGACATGCTCCACCTCATGAAATCCAAATCCCTTAGAGCTACACGCTCCATGGACTTAAATCTCAGCACAGAAAAACATAGGACATGCTGGAGGGACAGATTCATATCCCAGAGGCTCCCCTCACTCTGGAACAAAATCCTAATCCATATTAGGCAGAGCCCCTCAATGACCCTCTTCAAGAGAAATCTTGACGAGTGGATGGGAGATCGTAGGTTTACCCCTGGGATCTCTTCTGTGTCCCTACTAGACAGAGGCACAGTAAACTGACCTTAAAGGGCTATCTTCTGTGACCTGCTATACAGAGGCACAGTCAACTAATCTAAAAGGGTGGCAAAAGCCAAACACACTCTGGCTAGGCTTATAAATGCCCTAGGGCAGATAGCCTAGTATCAACCTATGAACCTATTTGTACAGAAATTGCTAGCTTCTCTGGGGTACACCATAAACGAAAATAAATCACATCTTGTACCCTGCCAACAAATTGTATTACTGGGAGCAAGCTTGAACACAACTTCCAGATGGCTTTCCTCACGCCAGAGAAACAAGTTCATTTGACAGTCTATTTCAAACTATTGGCCACAAAGACCCAGCTATCTGCAAGGAAAATACTGCAACCCATGGGGTTCATGGCCTCCTGCATTCTCCTAATTCCATATGCAAGACTGCATATGAGGGAACTACAATGGTATCTAAAAAGCCTATGGTGTCAACATTCTCAGGATCTAGAAGCAATGATTCCTATCATACCTTGTCTGCAGATAAGAGTTCCTTTGGTGGGCAGAGGCCTGTCACTAAAACAAGGGACTGCCATTCACTTTACCCCTTGCTACCCAAACCCTAACAGCAGACTCATCAGACTATGCATGGGGGGCTCACTTGGCAGGAAAGTGCATTCAGGGCAAATGGAACCCAAGTCAAATGCACCTGCATATCAATCAAAAAGAAATGTTAGCTGTACAGAATGCTCTGACAGCCTTCAAGGACCACATTCTTCCAGGGCAATTAATGGTAAAGACGGACAACACCACTGTTATGTGGTACATAAACAAGTAGGGGGGAACCCACTCATACCCTCTCTGCAGACTAGCCATGGCTCTGTGGAAAATAGCCTTGAGTTACCAAGTGCACCTACAGGCTCAATTCCTGCCAGGAAAGTTAAATACACTGGCAGACGAACTAAGCAGAAATCTCATGGGACCCACACGAGTTGAAACTGGAACCAAAGATATTCAGCATGTTGAGAAACAAATGGGGGAGCCCAGATATAGACATGTTTGCCTCCCCCCAGAACTACCAATTTGAAAAATTCTGCACAAAGACTCCCCACAAACAAGCTTGGAAAGTGGATGCCCTGTCCTTCACCTGGAAAAATCAGTTTATGCCTTTCCCCCTCTGCCTCTCCTCTCCAAGGTGTACTACTAAAGGTCAAGCAGGACAAACCAAGGACGATACTGATTGCACCAGACTGGTCACGTCAGTACTGGTACCCTCTTTTGCGCAGTGTCACTGCTGGCACCATGGCACCTGCCTCAGACCCCTGCCCTGCTGTCCTAGCAGGAGGGCCAGATTCTGCACCCACAGCTTTAAACCCTGAACCTGGCAGCCTGGCTAATTACCTGATCTCTCCGTTACCATCCCTCAGTAAGCAAGTATTTGATGTTATTAGAGGCCTAGTACTAGAAAATCCTATGCTGAAAAATGGAAAAGATTCTGTTCCTGGAACCAAACTCAGGGTATGGGCACAGCAGCGCCCAATTTACCACAGATTCTTCAATACTTAACTGAGATGCTTCACAAGGGCCTTTCCTTTTCCTCCATCAAAATTGATGCCTCAGCCATTTCAGCTCATTACAACACAGAACCACCCCTCTTCTCTCATCCACTGCTGAAGCAGTTCCTCAGAGAGGCCAAAATCTTAAGACCACCCAGGAGAGCCCCTACTCCAGTCTGTGACCTTAACTTTGTATTGGAAAAATTCACCCTACCTCCTTTTGAGCCAGCTGCAAATGCAGAGTTGAAATTCCTTTCTTGGAAAACAGCCTTCCTTTTAGCCATCACTTCAGCAAGAAGGGTGTCTGAATTACAGGCCCTCATGGCAGTGGAGCCTTTCATCATTTTTCATGCAGACAGGGTGTCCCTCAGGATCAATCTCTCCTTCATGCTTAAGGTGGTGTCCAGTGTGGCCCTTAATCAGTCCATTCATTTGCCAACCTTCTTTTCTAACCCACCGAACAAAGGGGAACGAATACAGCACTCCTTGGATGTGCACAGACAACTTAGATTTTATTTGGACAGGACTAAACCTCTCAGGAAATCTGAACATCTGCTGGTTGCATTTGCTGCAGGGGCAGAGGGGAAGGCCATTTCAAAGCAAACCATTTCTAAATGGATAGACCATTGTATTTATTTCTGCTATAAGCACCATGGAAAACCTACCCCACAGGGGATTAGACCACATTCAACCAGGCTGCATCTACCTCTACAGCCTTTCTCAGAGGTGTTCCTACCAGGGACATCCTAGAAGCTGCTACCTGGAGTTCTGTACATACCTTCACCAAGTATTACCATTTGCCAATTTTCTCTAGATCCAGAGGTGGCTTTGACACTGCAGTCTTGCAGGGCCTTATAGCTGGTCCTAATGCTATCTAATTTCCTCCTCCCATACTTAACTTTTGGAATCTACCCAAAACTGCAACAGTGAAAATGAAGAACATAGTACAGATGTTCATCGTGCATACAGCTGCAGTAATCACAGATGGGTTTTCTGCCGTCAGGCGGGTCCTCGGTCGGCCGAATTCCAAAGTCTAGGTCCGGCGTCGGTTGTTGTCGCTTTCTTTCCTGACGTCAGTGTGACAGGGGTATATAAGACACAGCTGACGCCATTTTCTTCAGTCTTTTTTACCGCACGGTGCCCGAAGCAGAAGCAGTTCGCAAGTGCCGGTCGGCCAGCTCCTGAATTTACGAAAAATTGTAAACCGAAGTCTTTAAAGCTAAGTACCCCGTTGGGGAAACTTTTCTTGCCTCAGTCCGATGCCAGACAAAGTTAACAATTGTATTTCTTGTGGGAAGCAAATACCGCATAAGGATTTCCATTCCCTTTGCATACCTTGTTTAGGCCCAGACCACGACGTCTCGGGCTGTCGCTTTTGCGCTACTTTCAATAAACGCACTATTAAGCGTCGGGCGGAGTTTGCCCAACACTTTTTTGGTAAAGCCTTTGATTATAAAATGTCGTCGGAGAGTCCGACTACCGTTTTGTCCAAAAAATGCAAGAACAATAACGACATGCGAGGTCTCCACCGACACCACGCCAAAACCGGCTACACGTGGTCCGGTTCTCAGCGAGACGCCTATGCAGCCCCTGACTACCGACGACACTTCTTTGGCGGTGTCTTCTGTAACCGAGACCGCAGGTACCTCGGCCCATACCCAGACTACAACCACCGAAGCCACTGTGAGTGTTGAGCCTCCTAATGTGGACAGGTCCACTTCCACCCATGGTGTCTTTAGATCCTCATCTTCCTTTTCCATTAAGGCCTTTACTAAGTCCAAATCAGCCATGCATCCCAAGAGGCCTGTTGCACAGGGCCCATTTCCAGGCCCCATGCTTAAAAAGCAGATGCTTAAAATGGCTGAGGATTCCCAACCCCCTCCAGACAAGAGACCCAGAGTGGAGGAAGATTCTCCCTCTTCTGACCAGGGCTCCATTTTTTCAGAACATTCTGATGTAGAGGAACACTCGTACTCCCCTTTTGAAGATTCTGATGCAGAGCAGTCCATTCCGTCTGTATCTCCCCCAGAGGATTTTTCTTTTGGGGAAACCTTGCACACCTTGAGGGAACACTTCCATTGGGAAGGCCAAGACTTTTCTGATTCCAAGAAAAGGCTTAGGGAATTTCTTTTGTTACCTCAACACAGACCTCTGGCGATACCTCCTGTCTTGGACATACTTGATGATGTTTACTCGGAGGCTTGCCTTAATCCGGATTCCCTGCCTCCTGCCCCAGTCAAGCCTGATAGATACTACAGAGTTCCTAACTCGCACCAATTTCTTTACAAAAGCCATAATGCTGACCCTGAAACAATTTCTCAAGGCCCCAAGGGGATGAAGGCCTCTACTGCTAAGAATCCACTACCTTCCGAAAGAGAGTCTAGATCCTTAGAAAGGTGGGGAAAAAAGGTATATACCTCGGTCACCCTAGCCATGAGGGCCTTAAATTGTCAGTTCCATATGCTTAAATATCAGCAGTTTCTGTTATCACAATTAAGAAATAAAATGTCTCAACCTGAACAACCAGATTTGAAGGAGTTGCAGGATATGATGCATAGTGCAGAACAAGTGGGTAAACACACCTTACAATGTGGCTATGATGCCTTAGAGGCCTCAAGTAGAGCTGCTGTTACAGGATCAGTCATTCGTAGACATGCCTGGCTTAGGGAAGAAATCTTGCCTGATCATGTTAAAGCTAAACTACTAGATGCTCCTTTACAAAAGGATGTACTATTTGGTACTAATGCTGAGGAGATACTACGGAAAATGGAAGAAAAAGCTAAATCTATGCAAACTGTCAAAGCTTTTCTACAGGTTCAACCACCACGTTTTAGCAGAAATTGGCCTTCTAAAAACTGGTCCTTTCCAGCCACGGACAAGCCCCAAAGAGGTAGATACAGGCGCACAAGGGGCAGAGGACAATCTCAAGGATCATATAGAGGCAGACAATGGCAAACTCCAGCACCAAGAGGTGGCGAAGACGGTGCACAACAATACAGGAAACAAACCCAATGACTTCCTCCTTTTCATGCCAAGCAAGTCTCAGCTGGCAGCACCCTTGGGAGGAAAGCTGGCATTATTTACAAGAAATTGGCATATTATCACAACAGACAAATGGATCCTGGACATTATAAACAGAGGCTACAGATTTCATTTTCACACTCTTCCAAAAATGAGAGGCATGCCAAACCTGCCACACAATCAAAGGGCAGAGGCACAAATACAAATTTCAAAGCTCATGGACATGAAAGCTATTCAAGAGGTACCTACTCACGAACAAGGTCAAGGTTTTTATTCCAGACTATTTCTGGTACCAAGGAAAGGAACCGACTGGAGACCCATTTTGGACTTATCCATCCTAAACACATTTCTACTCGTACCAAAATTCAAGATGCTCACATAGCAGCTTCTTCCCATGCTGGGCAAGGAGTTTTGGCTGGTAACATTGGACCTCAAGGAGGCATACCTGCATGTCCCAATCAGACAAAGCTGCAGAAGATACCTCAGATTTCTTGCAGGTTCAATCCACTATCAATTCTCTGCATTGCCCTTTGGCTTATCTACTGCACCCAGAGTATTCACGAAATGCCTGGCATCAGTAATTGCCTACTACAGACTTCAAGGGATACAAATTTACCCTTATTTGGACGACTGCCTGATCCAAGCGGACAGCAAGCACATACTTCTGGAACATCTGGCTTATGTAACATGGTTATTGAATTCTCTGGGATACACAGTCAACAAAGAGAAATCCAGGCTAACACCATCTCAGAAAATAACTTTCCTCGGTGCCAACTTGGACACAAACACCCAGATGGCCTATCTCACGCCAGAAAAACAGGGGCAACTAACTCAGTACTTCAAAATACTAGCAAATTGTACCAGGCTCACTGCAAGGAAAATCCTGCAGGCTCTGGGCTTCATGGCATCTTGCATTCTTTTAATCCCATGTGCAAAGTTGCACATGAGGAAACTTCAATGGTACCTAAAAAACCTATGGTCTCAACACAGCCACAGTTTGGAAACAATAATACCAATAATCCCATGTTTGCAAAAGGAATTTCTATGGTGGGCCCAAGCATGTCAAACAAACACAGGTCTTCCATTCTGCAAGCCTCAAGCAAATCAAGTCATCACAACAGGCGCCTCAGACTACGCCTGGGGGCACATGACAGACAGGTGCATTCAGGGCAAATGGTCCCAAAAGGAAAAGCACCTTCACATCAATCAAAAAGAAATGCTAGCAGTGATAAATGCAATTACAGCTTTCAAGGACCTCCTGCATCCAGGGCAATTATTGATAAGAACAGACAACACCACAGTAATGTGGTACATAAACAAACAAGGAGGAACACATTCATACCCCCTGTGCAGACTAGCCATGTCACTTTGGAACTTGGCTGTGGAATGGCAAATCGAACTTCAAGCACAGTACTTGCCAGGTTTGGAAAACACGCTGGCAGACAATCTAAGCAGAAATATGACAGACCCACATGAATGGAAGTTGCATCCTCAAGTGTTTACAAAGATAATCCAAGTGTGGGGAAGGCCAGACATAGATCTCTTCGCCTCCCACAGGAATCATCAATTGGAAAAGTTCTGTTCAAGGACCTTTCATCCAAAGGCCTGGAGAGTGGACGCCTTTTCTTTCAGTTGGGCAGCATGGACAGTTTACGCTTTCCCACCTTTGCCTCTTCTGCCCAAGGTGCTCTTGAAAGCAAGAGCAGACAGACCGAAGATGATACTGATTGCTCCAGACTGGCCAAGACAACACTGGTACCCACTCCTGAGGAGCCTAACACATACTCCTACCTCTAATGCCTCTTCTACTGACTCAGCACAGCTACAAAACTCTTCACAGTCAGCTGAAAACACTCAATCTCGCTGCATGGAAAATTCCTTAACACCACAACAGACCCTACTCTCCAAAGAGGTGCAGGATGTCATTTTGGAGGCCAGAAGGCCATCTACTAGAAAGGCTTACTCCGCAAAATGGAAACGGTTTTGCTCTTGGAATGAGAAAAAAGGCCAGGATCCTAGAAAACTGAATTTGCCTCGGATATTACAGTATCTAGCTGAGCTGTTGAACAGTGGGCTTTCATTTTCCTCCATAAAAATTCATGCCTCAGCCATTTCTGCAGAATTCAACACTGATCTACCCTTATTCTCTCACCCACTCTTAAGACCGTTCCTCAGAGGGGCTAAGAATATAAGACCTCCAAGGAAACAACCAGTACCAGCCTGGGATCTTAATTACATTCTAGAAAAATTAACATTGCCTCCTTTTGAACCAGCTGCCTCAACAGATTTGCAATATTTGTCCTGGAAAACAGCTTTCCTTCTGGCCATTACCTCAGCTCGTAGGGTTTCAGAACTACAAGCCCTCATGGCTGTGCAGCCCTTTCTCATCTTCCATCAGGACAGGGTTTCCCTTCGAACCAACCCGTCATTTATGCCTAAAGTGGTATCCAGGGTAGCTTTAAATCAAGCCATACACTTACCTACCTTTTACCCCAATCCTCAAAACAAAGGGGAAAGGCTGCTACACTCCTTAGACATCCATAGACAGCTACGTTATTATTTGGACAGAACAAAGCCTTTCAGGAAATCAGAACAACTTTTGTGTCCTATGCTGTAGGAGCTCAAGGGAAGCCAGTTACCAAACAGACAATTTCAAAATGGATAGGCCACTGCATACGGTTTTGTTACTCCTTTCATGGAAAATCTGTCCCTACAGGCATCAGATCCCACTCCACCAGGGCCACAGCTACCTCTACATCCTTCCTCAGAGGAGTTCCTACCAAAGATATTTTGGAGGCAGCCACTTGGAGTTCTGTGCATACCTTCACCAAACATTACCACCTGCCTTTATACTCCAAAACTAGTGCAGGCTTTGCCACTGCTGTGTTGCAGGGCATTCTGGCTCATCCCAGTTCCACCTAGTGCCTACCACCCTGTGCGTAGCTTTGGGATTCTACCCATCTGTGATTACTGCAGCTGTATGCACGATGAACATAGTACAGTTTTGTAACTACCATAAATGTAGATGTTCGAGTGCTAATACAGCTGCAGTACAGGTTTCCCTCCCTCCTTCCCCTCTTGGTAAAGGCCTAGGGGCTAACCCCTCCTCATACAACCTGATTGGGTTATCCTTCTATGGTATATTTGCTTGCAACTACTGATTTTTGATTATATTGCATTGTGTGAATATATATATAATTTATGTATTGCCTTCCTTCTGGGGGCACCTGACATCTGGGGCAAGAAAGACTGAAGAAAATGGTGTCGGCTGTGTCTTGTATACCCCTGTCACACTGACGTCAGGAAAGAAAGCGACAACAACCGACGCCGGACCTAGACTTTGGAATTCGGCCGACCGAGGACCCGCCTGACGGCAGAAAACCCATCTGTGATTACTGCAGCTGTATTAGCACTCGAACATCTACATTTATGGTAGGTACAAAACTGTACTTTGTGTACACATACCATAAATGTAGATGTTCGAGTGTATTCACTGTTTCAGTCCTGGTTACCCTCCCTCCAGCCCCCTGACTTCTGTTGGCTATACCTCTATTCTTGCTTACTGTGCTTAAAGCTTTTTGGTGTATTTGCTTTTTTGTTGGAGGTGTAACCTTGTATATATAATTGCTTCCTATTATGGGGGCACCTGACATCTGGGGCAAGAAAAACTGATGTAATGGTGTCAGCTGCATGCTTTATACCCCTGACTACCTGACGTCATGGCAAATGAGACCGCAACCAAAGCAAGACCCCAGACTTTGATAATTAGGCCGACTGAGGGCTACTGCATGCAGATAACCCAAATGTGATGACTGCAACAGTGAATACACTCGAACATCCACTTTTATGGTAAGTGTACACACCTGTACTTTTCTTCCATCTTGTTGATCCTAATCAACATAAATACCATGTACGTAACCAAACTATCCCCCTGCTACAACAAAATAACATTTGCAGTAAACCTTCCTTAGAGAACTTACCATTGTCGGGCCCTAAGAGTATTAAACTGGCTAGACCTGCTCATTTATCCATTGTATATAAAGCTTCTAATTGCTCACAAACTTATTCACTCATCAAATAAATGGCCAGCGCTAAAAGTCCCACTCCAACTACACTGCCCAAGTAGGGACCCCCCCCCCCTGTTCTGGAGACAAATTCTTACGGTCTCTAAATAGATCACACAACTCCTCAGGTGATTCACTATTTTCACATCATGTCTCTAAGAAGTGGAACAGAATAACAAAGGAATTAAAATAGTCAAAAATTACCCCAAAGTAATGCTCAGACAAACATCTAAATCCAGTATGGTTATGCTGGTGTCCTACTCCAGGCTAAATTAACTGCCAACACATCTTTCCTGTCTCTTCACCCACTTGTAATACTTTCTGTATCCATTCTGTCACATAGTCTCTTACAGTATATTACTATCCTTCTTACAGTATATTACTATCCTACTAACAGTGTCAGTTTTTCTGGTCTATTATCAAGATTTCCTAAGCATTTTCACCAGGCTGTTTCCTACTTTACCAATCAAACCTTTAACAAACGTATTTTATACTTGTAACAGCATCACTCCTCATGACAATATAACTTCATGTAGCTGATATTACTTACTGTTGCCTTTCTAGATATAAGAACATAACATTGTATAAACCTAGACAGTTGTGAAAACCTGTTTTAACCTTTAAATTGAATGGAAGAAACACATAAGCTTGTAAAATTTTTTGTAATCCGGTGATAACATTGATTTCTATGTAAGAATTGTAAAGAATTCTACGGGAGCCTTTCTTCCCAGGTCATTGCTGAAAAAGAACTTGCCCAGTTTTTTTTTCTGGTAAACAAAGCCAATAAATAGAACTGTAGTCTTGTGTGTAATTCTCCCAGTTTTTGCATGCAAACTGTGTGACTCTGAATATGTCACTTGACAGTGTTCCCCAGTTGCCCTGAATATGTCACTTGACAGTGTTCCCCAGTTGCCCTGAAAAGATGAGTAGTGTCCAGTGGGCTTATATGGCTAATAAGTAAATACAGGTTTTGACAGTTTGAATTGCTTCCTTTCTGAAGTTAATTTCACATTCCGTCTCCTTCACAATCAGCAAACAAGGAATAAGCATCTAATCTGATTCTTTGACATATTATGTGTTGTTAAGGCAACCTTTTAGTATAAACGTATTTTAACCCCTAGGTAGAACCCACTTGACAAACTTGCACGTTTATGTGAAGAGAGATAATAGAGAGAATCACAGTAAATGCGTGTGCTCATACTTGTGCAATAAGAATTGTATTTGGACATTTCAGAAGGAAGCAAGCTGCACCCTTATATTACGAAGCTGCACTGACGTCATATAACTGATTATGTCCAGGTCATGCTTCCTGTGTAGGGGGATGTTACATGATTAAAGCTGTGCTTTGCTGGGAATAATGTGCAAATTTCTTTGACAAGGAGACAATAAGAAACAGTGGGGTAATGCTACAAAACACACCACTTTGCTTTATGACCACCATGATGTACATTAACTTCCTTATAAAAATGGATGCTTGTTAAAATAAGCAGTTTAGATGACATTTTATTTATTCATCTATTGATTGACATTTTATTACTAGGAAAGTTCAACTGGGTAGGTGCACATTTTCAGTGGAGGCCCAAGGATAAAAGCTCCCAAGTATTACAAAAACATTTTAAGAACATTAATTTTATAATTAAAACCAACCGTTAATGATAGAGCAGTCCATGAACCATGTAGTCAATAAAGAAAATAAACCATAAAATAATACAAACTGTTTTTATTTAAAATTGGTAAGCGCTTTCGCATAAAAGCTTCTTCAGACCATTAGAAGAAACAGTGTTGATGTCTTCATGGAATCCAGCCTTACTTCTGATACTTTTACCACCAGCTCCTAGAAAGCTTGACAGGTACTATAGAGTACCTGACTCTCACACATTTCTCTTTAATAATCCCACTGCTGATCCAGAGACTATTTCCCAGGACCTAAAGGCATTAAGGCTACCACAGCCAAAAACCCTAACCCTTCGGACAGGGGATTCTAGAGCTTTACACAGATGGGGTAAGAAGGTATATACCTCTGCTACTCTTGCCATCAGGGCTTTGAATTGCCAGTTTCATATGTTGAAGTACCAGCAGCATATTATGGAACTAATGAAACAAAAAATGTTGCTTCCATATTGTACAGAAAATAAAGATTTACAAGAGTTGATGCACTCTGCAAACCAAGTTAGTAAACATACTTTGCAGTGTGATTTTAATGCCTTAGAAGCATCTTGCAGGGCTGCTGTCACTGGGTCTGTACTGAGAAGGCATGCTTGGCTTGAAGGAGCAAATCTTGCCAGACCATGTCAAAGCAAAATTACTAGATGCTCCATTAAACCAGGAAAGTTTGTTTGGCAGAAAAGCAGAAGAAGTTCTTAAAAAGATGGAGGAAAAAGCTAAATCTATGCAAACTGTTAAATATTTCTTACAGGTGCAGCCACCTGGATTCAGTAGGCATTAGCCTTCTAAAAACTGGTCCTTTCCAGTCTCTCCCAGGCATTCTTCGTCCACACCCAGGGGCAACAGGCCACCAAGACTACAGTCTCAGGGTATGCAGAGATTTAAATAACAGAGGGCTCCCTTCTCTAAAACAGGGAGTGGTAAGCCACCCCCTTATGGAAAATTTCACAATGACTTGTCTATCTTGCTTCCCAGCAAGGCCCAGTACTTGCACCCCTAGGAGGAAAACTCACCCTGCATGCAAAAAACTGGATGTCCATTACTCAGGACCGATGGGTCCTAAACATGCTGGACAGAGGCACAGGGAACTAATCTAAGGGGGCAGCGAAAGCCAACACATTCTGGCTAGGCTTATAAATGCCTAGTACCTGCCTATGAACCTATTGTATCCCAGGGATACAGATTTCACTTCCACTCACTGCCATCCCCAAGCAGGTTGCCAGACCTTCCTCCAAACCAGTGGGCAGATGCCCAAAAGCAAGTACTTTCTCTTCTCAGTATCAGGGCTATTCAACCTGTGCCAATAGAACAAATGGGACAGGGTTTCTACTCCAGACTGTTCCTAGTGCCCAGAAAAGAGGGCTGTTGGCCCCTGTCCTAGATCTGTCAATTCTCAATACCACTTTGGTGGTCCCAAAATTCAAAATGCTGACTCTGCGACAGCTTCTTCCTATGCTAGCCAAGGACGCCTGGCTAGCCACCCAAGATTTAAAAGAAACTTATCTGCACATCCCTATAAGGGAATCTTGCAGGAAATATCTATGTTTCAGGGCAGGCTCTATGCACTATCAGTTCTCTGCACTTCTCTTTGGCTTATCTACTGCGCCCAGGGTATTCACAAAGTGCCTGGCTCCAGCCATTGCATACTGTAGGCAGAGAATTATTCAAATTTACACATACTTGGACGATTGCCTGATTCAGGCAGACAGTTAGGAAGTGCTACTTCAGCACCTGGCATTTATAAAGAGACTTCTAACTTCTCTGGGGTACACCATCAACGAAAAGAAATCACAACTGGTGCCCAGTCAAAAGATTGTATTCCTAGGAGCAAGCTTGAACACAGCTTCCTAGATGGCATTACTAACACCAGAAAAACAGGTTTATTTGACAAACTACTTCAAACTAATACCCAGCTATTTGCAGGAAAAATACTGCAAGCCCTAGGGTTCATGGCCTCATGCATTCTACTAATTCCATATGCAAGCCTGCATATGAGGAAACTTAAATGGTACTTAAGTCTCTGGTGTCAACATTCGCAGGACCTGGAAACACTGATTCCTGTCATTCCTTGTCTAAGGGCAGAGTTCCTTTGGTGGGCAGAGGCATGCAACCACAACCAGGCTCAACCCCCTCACCACCCAAACCCTGACAACAGGTGCATCAGACTGTCCGTGGAGGGCTCCCATGTAAGGCAAATGGAGCCCAGAATAAATTTCCCTGCATATCGATCAAAAAGAAATGTTAGCTGTACAGAATGCTCTGTAGAAAATAATGCCTTTACCTTTGAGGACCATGTCTATTTACAATGGGATGGCGTAGCTATGGGCACTTCTTGTGCCAATAGCTATGCAAACATGTTCCTGGCATTATGGGAGGAGGAGACATTGTTAAAGATGGAATTATATTTAAGGCATGCCAAGTTTTATCTAAGTTTTGTTGATCTCTTCCTTGTATGGGCAGGTACATCCTGGGACTTGGAAAGATTTTTGATGCAACTCAATGAGGTGTATGACTATCTGAAAGTTGCTATGAAATATTCCCAAATTAGGATTGAGTACTTAAATGTATTTGTGGAGAGATTGAGTAAAGGTTTAATTAACACCGGGGTGTATAGGAAACATTGCTACAGGAATACTCTTTTACATAGAGGTAGCATGCATCCTCAACACCCCTTTAAAAACTTTGTTAGGGGGCAAGGAATGAGGGCCTCGAGGTTGAATGCATCGGATGAGGGGGTTGATCAGGAACTGATTGCACTGAAAGGAAGGCTGGTTGATAGGGGCTATGGCCCTTTGAAATGGATAGGAACCTTCAGGGATTAGATGATCTGAGACAGGGCAGAGCAAGACCCTATTGTTCTCCCACCATCAATATTATGAATAATTTAGTGAGAGCTCCCCCTTCCAAAGGTGTGAAGGTTCCGATGTTTTTTTACTATGGATACTAAACCCATCACCGATATCATTAGGAAAAGTTGGGGAGTACTCACCACGGATCCAGCAGTTAAAAGGATAGTGGGGGGAGAACCCCAGATTTTTGTTTAAGAACAAGCGCAACCTAAAGAGGTTGCTATGTAATCCTAGAGATAGTGATAGACAAACTGAAGGTATGAGTGGTACCCATCCATGTGGTAATTGTTGTGGCTGCCTTGACACTGCAAATGTCTTTGTACATCCTAACACAGGTCAACACTTCAATTTTGATATTGGTGCAGTTTGTAGAACATCACATGTAGTTTACCTTGCTAAGTGTGTGACCTGTAGGTCATTCTACATTGGAAAAACGGATAGGCTACTTAGAGATAGAGTCAGAGAACACATTTACAACATCAGAGTTAGGTCGCAAACTAATGCATTATCCAAACATATTATGGCACAGGGGGAATGACCATACCTTTAGATTTTTAGTAAAAGATTTGGTTAGACCTACTATACGGGAGGGTGACATTCGGAACTTAATGGAGAATAAGGAGGTGAAATGGATATTGAGGCTTAGGGCCGATAGAGGCAAGGGTTTAAATGAGAGAGCCTCCATTAAGCCCACATTAAAATCTAGGAAACTTTCGATTAGGTAATCATGATGATTGCTTTTTGAGAGTTGTATACCTAAATTTTATATCTTTGTATATTTTTATATACATGGTTTTTAGTTTGGCTATGTTGTCATATGTATGATTTGGATACATGGTATGCATTCTGTCAATTTCACTTTAATATATTTGTATAGTAGTGCAAGCTGATTGGTAGATGTATAGTATTTAAATGGGTTCTGACCACTGTTTCTTCTAATGGTCTGAAGAAGCTTTTATGCAAAAGCACTTACCAATTTTAAATAAAAAGTTTGCATTATTTTATGGTTTATTTTCTTTATGAACCACATGTTTTGTGGACTGCTCTATCGCTAACTGTTGGTTTTACTTATCTTCCATTGAGCAGCACCACGTTTGCCCTTTGTAGTGTGTTATTTTGTTTTTTGTGAATAATTGTATAATCTTTAAAAATAATACAAAAATATCTACAGTTTAAATAATTATACCAAATTTGATATAATATGGCAACATTGTTTAAAAATGGATACAACTTGTATAACAATGATTTAATAATTAGAGACATTTTAGCCAGGTTAGAGAAATTAAAGGTAAGTTGGCATAATGCAGTCAGGAACTGCAATATGAAGTGAGAAGAAAACACAGTTATGGCATATTTAGAAAGAGAGTCAGAGGAGAGAAATTGAAGTTGGGAAATGAGTGAAGTAGAAGGGAATAAGGAGGTGTAAGGTAGGAATAGGTACTTGTTCATCTTTTGGAATGTTTTTCTGGGGTTGAGGAAAGAGATTTTGGCTAGGAAGTCTTTTAGAATGGTTTTAAAAGACTGAGTGGTGGTGGTAGTATGGGTATTGACCTAATGGAACTGGGTAAGGAGTTTCAGGCCTTAGCAGCATGAGGCGAGTACAGACCATACTTGATAGATTTGATAATTTGTGGACAGAGTGAAGTTTTTGGTAGGATCGTAATGACCGAGAGGGAACGTACTTGTTTACAATGGTATTTAGTGTTGGACAAGCAGATAGATGGATAATTTTGTAGCTGGTAAGAATCTGTGTACATTAGTTGATGGGGTGGTACTTATAAGCTATTTAGTGCTATAAAGTGGTGGGTTCTGAAAGGGATACCTGCTGTAAATTTAGCTACTTTATTATAGCATTGTTCAAGTTTTGCTTGTTGTGATGCTTAGCGGTTAGTAAGGTTGGAACTGCCATGAAGTAGTCAAGGGAGATGCAAGTAGTGGCGAGTGTAGTTTTAGTTGCGTTGCTGAGAGTTTTTGGCTGTATAGTGCATCTGTAGTTTCCTTTTTTTTTAATGCAATTTTGTATAAACAGCTTGAAATTGATTATCATCCATTATCAAGTGGTGGGAGGGTTGGTATAATGGTTAAGATCTTCACCTTACAATGAAGTACAGGGTTTGATTCTGATCTTGGGTTATTGGTTAGGCTTGTAATAGTCAACAGACTGATAGCCTAGTATTTACCTGTGAGCCTAATCATCTCTGAAAATTTGCTATGAGAAATTATTAAAATGGCTGTATTATTAAGAGAGAGGATTTTAAATTTAATTTTTTCATGAGCGAGAAATTTTGGGAATAAGTGTTATTTTTGGGGGGGATGACTGAGTTTTGAGTTACAAAGCCATGTTTCAGTTGTAAGCTTCCTAAATTTTTTTTTTTGAGATGTGCCAGGTTGCCTGGTGTGTATATGAGTGGTGCCATTTGCGTATTGTTTTAGGGAGGCCTGTTATGTGGATGTGTAGAGGGTGTTGGTGAGGATGTTAAAAAGGGGGTCAAGGATAGAACCTTATGGTACACCGGTGGTGACTGGAAGGTAAGGAGAGATGTTGGAGAGCCATTTTACTGACAGACACCTATTGGACAAGTAGCTTTTGAACCATAGAAAGGTGGTCTGTGATAGACCTAGTGAGGACGTTTGAAGTATAAGTTTGCTGTGACAAATTGTGTCGAAGGCTTTAGACAAGTCTAGAAATAAGGATAATTAGTTTGCCATTCTGTTTAGCTTTGACAGTGTCTAGAAAGGTTAGAAGTACAGGGTTAGTACTATGGGAGGGAGAGAAGGAAGCCATGTTGTATGGGGAATAGCAGTTCTTGCAAGAAATAGTTTAGCAATCATTTTTAATACAAATTCTAGTATTTTGGCAAGGGCAGATGAGATTGACCTAAAGTTAGTAGTATCTGTTGCATTTCCACGTTTTATGTAGAGGAATAATGTGTGATTTTTCAAAAAAAAAAAACAATTTTAAATTTATTTTCTCATTTAATTATAATCTTCACATGTAGTTGTTTATTTCTATTGCTTGCTATTGTTTGTAATACTTGTTTTTCTTGTACTGTAATTATACATTGTATTTATTTTCTCGAGCTTTTCTTCTCGGGTCTCCACTGAAAATGGGACAAAATCCCAGTTGGACTAACCCGGTTAACAAATGTCAATAAATAAATAAATAAATAAATAAATTTTCCCAAAGAAAGGGAACACATATTCCTGGACTTGCCCTATTTATAAGAACTGAGACCGGGTAAACAATGCCCTTGGCTGCTGTTTTAGGATACTGAATTGGAAGGTCATCAGGTGAAATGGAGCATGGTTTGAGTTGAGTGTTTTTTTCATTTTATGTGCATATCAGAATGTTTGCCTTTTCCACATTGACATTTATTGTTTTTACTGTGTTCTCTCATAGGATCCATTGCTTTTGCTAATGAAACACCAGAAAAACATCAAACCTCAGTACTTGCAAGGGAAGATGGTGAAGACGGTGTCTGCCAGAATGGACCTGTGTTACAGTGCCAGGAACCTGCTTTTAATTTGGATCCTACTAGCAGTCCACAGAAACAAGAGCCATCTCCAGGTGTGACTGGTTTCCATGACAACCTAGCGAAGTCTCAGGGCCCTAGCTCAGACAGTAGTACACATAAAAATGAAGCTCTACAGTCTCTCAGGCTAAGTCTTCCAATGCAAGAAACGGAATTGTGTAAGCATTTGTTTCCCATAGTGCCCCTTCTCTCCTCGTCTGCTTGAAACTGTCCTGCAATGGGCTGTTGGCAAAACTGTCTGTGCTCTCACTTAAGTCCAATTCTATTTGCCATGCGTTGCCTGCAGAATAGGGACCTTTACTGCATGTGACGTGCCAAATAAAACTGTTTCTCTATAGTAGTTATGGACTTTTAACTCTTGACCTCAGTTTTTCCAAGTCACAAGTCTCTATCAGACCTTGGAAACGCTTCTATAAATACTTGACTTTTCTTGTTCTTTATTTCTTGTTTTTGGGTACTGCATGGTTACTCATTTTAACACCTGCAACTTTTCTGTCCATAATTATGGAACGACTGAGATGATATCCCTTTTCAACACACTAATATGCCAAAAGTGTAAACTAAGGATACTCAGTACTGCTTGTCAGCATCAAAGCTATGGCGCATGCAAGCACTAACAAAATATGCTTTAATTAAGAAGGTGTTTATGGAATTTATTTTTGTCTTTTAAGAGTATTGACATGCTTTGTTTTGACTCTCAGACCTGGTATGGACTAGATTCCTGTTTGACCTTGCTCTGACTGCAACCAGTCATAACCCACCTATCGTCAGTTTTTCCATTTGTTCAGATTACAACTTTTTTCTTTTCAATTTGCTCTTGTTAGAAGAGTGAGGTTTTGAGTGATCCTATTCCCTTGTGTTTGTCTTATGTTGGTACTGTGTGCTTCTGCACCAGACTGACTACTATTGGGAGGCAGTAGCTCCAGTGGTGCAATCTGTCAACTAGCAAAATTATTATGTTATTTTTCTGCATTGTTCCTCCATGTACTTTGGTAGCAGTTGGTTTGGAGGAGAGTTATCAGCTGATAAATGGTCATATACTATGTTTAGAGCACAGTGTACCTACCACTGGTCACTTAATAGGTATCTATGAGCGATTTTCTTACTTTCTGACTTTTCCTGCTGATAATTTTTTTGTTCTCATTTTTGCCCTCTTCAGTGTGTCAGACAACCTTTTCCTGGATAATTGGCCTATCATACCCCATCACTGGGGTGAGGGTTGACTAGAAAGGACCATGATTTAGACAGTCCTTAGGGGTGATTTGTGTTTTTTTTTTCCCTATCCTGGAGCCGTATACCCCACTTGCCCTTGGCACAGCACAGGGGAAGATATGTACAATGGGCTGACATGGAAATGCCCTCTCACTTTGCTGGGGCATTTCCTGTCAAGCAACTCTTGCACCCCAGTGTTCCACAGTGTGTTCCTCCCCACCCCAGTGGAGGCAAGCAGGCCCATGCTTTATTTCTTCCCATCCCTTCCTGGCTTCTACAGTACTAGAGCCCGTAATCAAACCCTGGTTGCCTGGGTTGCAGTCAAGACTCTGTGTGTGCCCCATAGCCAGGCTTACCAATATTTGGTATGTTGTTTTTTGATTTGTATGTCTACAGCTCTAAGATATTCTGTTTATGTAATATCTATACCTATATGATGTCCTTCTATTCATATGCTGCAGTATTCATAACAAAACGGAGTCTGCCTCCGGTGGACTCGTACATCTGGCCAGTTTCCAAAAGTCTTAATGCTGCTGCAAGGTACATGCTATGCCACACAGCATAAAGCGGATGTTATCACGCTCCTACCTCAGAACTTTGCTGCTGCCTGTTCGATTGCCTGCTCCAGACATTCGCTCACCAGAGCTGTTGTGTTCCAGTTATCAGATAAGTACCTCTTGTTTTTTTTCTTAAATTTTTGCTGCTGCTTGCTTGTTGGGTTCATGTCAGCTAGGAAGGGCAAGTGTCATTGTGGAAGGCAGATTCCACATAAAGATGCCAATGAGCTTTGCCTCTTTTGCCTAGGCCCAGACCAGGACCACAGAGATTGCACTATTTGCAAGTCCTTCGTCCCTAAGACTCTCAGAAGTCGGCTAGCCTCTCTGAAATTATACTTAGAAAACCAGCGCCTTAAGTGCCTAGCATGCAAGATAGATGTGATGTTGGGCCATTGGGACGAGCCTGTACTGAAGAAGGCGAAAGAATTACAGCCTGAACCTTCAGCTGCACCCTATCTTCCGGTCATTTCTCCCAAGGCTAGTATAGGCCCGGAGACTGTGCCGGAGGTGGTGGATGTACCTTCAGCAGTTACCACAGTGGAAGTCCTGAAGGAGTCTGCTGGCATGTCCGCAAGGGAAGGGCAGGCATCTGATTAGGGCAATAAGGGGGAGCCCTGGCTCATTATCTTCGAAGGTCCTGGTGCCGTCACACAAATTGGGGTGTATGAAGATGTGCTCTCCGATATTGTTGAATGCAGGCTGATGCCTGGTCTTTCCACCTTTCACCATATGGAAACCCCCAGAAAGAAAAAAAGCTAAAACTAAACATGTTGCATACTACACCTCAGCAGGTCTCTGGCCAGCTTTTTCTCAAAGCTTCTTTAATTCCTTTATGGCCCTTTACCAGTCTCTTCTTCCTGTTCCTCTGCAGCCCTTTTTTCCTTCCACTACTTTCAAAAGGAAAGCTGTTGACACTTTCTCAGAGGAGGAGGATTCCCCTGGAGAGGAGTCTTTATGCTACTCCACCCAGTTGGCTTCCCCCTTGTGGTATGCCTCCCCAGAGGAGGAATCTAATGGTACAGATTCCCCTGGGGAGGCCATTTCCTTTGGAGAGACTATTCTCAAAATGAAAGATATTTTCAAGTGCGACTGCTCCCAAGTTTCAGACATTTAGAAGAGGTACTATGTCCTCAAGTAGATGGATTCTCCGTCTCCTTCTACTATCCCTCCGGTTGTGCCTGACTTTCTGGATGTTTTCTCAGCTGCCTCCAAATGTCCAGACTCGCAGCCTCCTTTCCATGTGTCCAGACAGGTTCTATAAGGTTCCTTAGGACTCCCAGTTTTTTTTTCAAGGCTCCTGCTGCTGATCTGGCTACTATATCTATTTCCATGGATAAGGCTTTAAAATTGCTACCATCCACTTCCTTGTTACCCTCTGATAAGGAGAGTAAGGTCATGGAATGTTTGTGAAAGAAGGATGTTCTTCGTGTTTCACTGTTGTAGTCATCACACTTGGGTTATCCTGCCAGGGGTAGCCCTCAGTCGGCCTGAATACCAGAGGCTTAGTATTTCTGTGTCGGTTGCTTTCGCTCCAGGACTGACATCAGGTCATCAGTGGTATAAAATCAGGCAGCCAACGCCATTACATCAGTCTTTCTTGCCCAGGAACCAGAAGCAGTATGCACTAGTGCCGGTCAGTCGCTACCTGAGTTTTAGTTTCCGAATTGAAGTTGGGGATCCTTTTTTCTTGCTCTAACCGATGTCAGAAAAAGTTAACAATTGTCTCGCCTGTGGAAAGCAAATACCACACCGAGATTTCCATTATTACTGCATCACCTGTTTAGGCCCAGACCACGACGTCCCTCGCTGTCGGTTTTGTGCTTTGTTCAATGCCAGAACTATACATCGTCGGGCCCTTATTGTAGCTAAATATTTTCTCTCTCGATCTCAGTTTTCCAAAATGGCTTCGGTAAGCCATCTGACTACCGATCTTCTGAAAAACATAAGGATAAAGACAGAGACAAGACTGCACAGGTCCAAAAACTGTTGAAGACGCTTCTGTTGAGCTTGTTGCCAGTTTGCCGGTCCTCATTGAGGTGCTTTTGCAGCCCCTGATGCCCGCTTCTGTGGATTCGCAGGCCACTACCGAGACCCGTTTGGAGTCTGGTATGCTGCGGGACTCTTATTTGACTAAGGATCTTGTGGATGTCTCTACCTTGGATGGGTCCGGAGCCGCTGAGCAGGCACCGACTTCCGAGGAAGTTCTTCGCACTACCGATATTCGACACAAACCAATGACTTCTTTTGTGTCTTCAGTTCTTTCTAAAACTACCAAGTTTCTAATGCCCAGGGTATGAACTACGCCTAAAAAACCAACAACCCAAGTTCAAGCACCTGCTTCCATGCCTCAATCTCAAATGCTTAAAATGGCGGAAGACCTTATTATGCTTATTAGGGGAAGCCAGCCTATCCCTTCCAAAAGAAAGAGACTTGGCCCCAGCAGTTTTATCTGACCAAGAATCTGTTAACTCTGAGGATTCTGAATATGAAGACAAGTAACCCTTGTCTGCTTATGAGGATTCGGATGCAGAGGAATCCATTCCTTCTGCCTCTCCTCCAGTGGATTTTTCTGTTGGTGAAACCCTGCATACATTTCCAATGGGAAAGTCAGGACTATCCTCAGTCCAAAAAGAGACTCTCGGAATTCTTAGATTTACCACAGCACAGACCTTTAGCCATTCCTCCTGTTGTGGATGCTGTGGATGATGTTTCCATGGAATCCAGTTTAACTCCTGACACCTTCCCTACTGCACTCTACATCCATTCATTTTGAATGAAGATTTTAACTGGAAGATGCTGCTAAATTGAATGCAATTATGTTAATTAATTAATTGTTTAATTGAAGCTGTTAAGTTTTTTTGTATATATATGGATAGCTTTTGTGTGTTATTTGTACTCCATTGAAGGCAGTGGCCGAGACGTCAGAGTTCTTTTATTAAACTACATTTGGTGGATTTCCTTGTTGGTTGTTTTTCTGGTTTGGCTCTACAGTCGTTTCACCTTCCCTACTGCTCCCATGAAACCTGACAGGTATTACAGAGTCCCTGACTCGCACATTTCTTTTCAGAAATCTACTGCTGACCCAGAGGTCATCTCCCAAGGCCTAAAGAAATAAAAGCAACCACAGCTAAGAATCCCACCCCCTCGGACAGGGATTCCCGGGCTTTAGACAGATTGGATAAAAAAGTATACATCTCTGCAGTTCTTGCCATACCAGCAACATACAATGGAACTACTGAAACAAAAAATATCTACCTTTCCGGCTTGTGCAGAAAGTAAAGAATTACAGGAGCTTATGCATTCTGCAAGCCAAGTTACTAAACACACTTAGCAATGTGGCTTTGAAGCCCTAGAAGTATCCTGCAGGGCAGCAGTCACAGATTCTGTACTTAGAAGGCATGCTTGGCTTAAGGAACAGACCTTGCCAGACCATGTTAAATCAAAACTAGTTAACGCACCATTGCACAAAGACAGTTTGTTTGGCACCAAGGGAGAAGAGGTCTTAAAAAAGATGGAAGAAAAAGTTAAATCTATGCAGACAGTTGACTTCTTGCAGGTACAACCTCCGAGGTGTAGTAGGCATTGCCCCTCCAACCACTGGTCCTTTCTGGCCCCCTCGAGGCCAGCTCAGACAAGACCTAGGGAACGCAGACCCGCCAGACAGCAGTCCCAGGGAATGCAGAGATCTAAGCAATGGAGTTCCTCCACTTCAAAAACAGGGAGTGCTAAGACACCCCCTTATGGAAAGAACTCACAATGACTTTGCAACTCCACCCCTTACCTCTGCCCACCTGCTTGTGCCCCTAGGAGGAAATCTATCCTCCCATGCAAAAAAACTGGGCCTCCATCACCACCACTGATGGGCCCTCAACATAGTGTCCCAGGGATACAAATTTTATTTCCATACACTGCCAGCACCAAAAGGGTTCCCAGATCTTCCTCCAAACCAGTGGGCTGAGGCACAAAATGAAGTCCCTTCCCTGCTCTCCATGAGGGCAATACAGCCGGTTCCTGCAGACCAGATAGGCCAAGGTTTCTATTCCAGGCTTTTCCTGGTACCCAGAAAAGAGGGCATTTGGCGCCCAATCCTTGATCTATCAATTCTAAACACCTTCCTGGTGATGCCAAAATTCAAAATGCTCACCCTCCAGCAGTTTCTTCCTGTGCTATCCAAGGATGCTTGGTTAGCCACCCTAGACCTAAAAGAGGCCTATCTACACACCCCAATCAGGGATTCTTGCAGGAAATATCTACATTTCAGGGCAGGATCTATGCACTTCAGTTCTCTGCGCTTCCCTTTGGCTTATCCACTGCTCCCAGGCTTTTCACAAAATGCCTGGCTCCAGCTATTTCCGTTTGCAGACAAAGGAATATTCAAATTTTACCCCTACTTAGATGACTGCCTGATTCAGGTAGACAGTCAGGAAAAGCTGTTATAGCACCTGACCTTTGTAAAGGACCTACTGACCTCCCTGGGGTATACTGTAAACAAAAAGAAATACAAACTAGTCCCCGCTCAAAAAATTGTATTCCTGGGAGCAAGCCTGGACACAGCATCCCAGATGGCATTTTTTACTCCAGAAAAACAAGCCTATCTGATGAGGTACTTCTCTCAATTAGCCACCAGAACCCAGTTATCTGCAAGGAAAATCCTGCAAGCTCTAGGGTTCATGGCATCCTGCATTCTACTCATTCCATATGCCAGACTGCATATGAGGAAACTTCAATGGTAACTAAAAAGCCTTTGGTGTCAACACTCAGGACCTGGAAACTATCATACCTTGTCTAAGGAAAGACTTTGGTGGGCAGCAGCATGCAACCACACCAAGGGCCTTCCCTTTTCACAACCCCACGCCACCCAGACCCTAACCACAGACTCATCAGATTATGCCTGGGGTGCACACCTGGATGGCAGGTGCATTCAGGGCCATTGGAGCCCAAATCAAATAAATCTGCACATAAACCAAAAAGGAATTCTAGTTCAGCACACTTTGACAGCTTTCAGACTCCTACTCTCCCCGGGGCCTCTGCTGATCAAAACAGACAACACCATGGTGGTGTGGAACATCAACAAGCAGGAAGGAACTCACTCTTATCCTATGCAGACTAGCCATGATCCTTTGGCACATGGCTTCAGCCATGCAAATACAACTGCTAGCAGAATTCCTGCCAGGCTCCCAAAACTCTCTGGCAGACAACTTAAGCAGAAACCTCCTAGAACCACACGAGTGGCAGCTAGACCATAGCACCTTCTACCTTATAATCCAGAAATGGGGCACCCCGAAGGTGGACCTCTTTGCCTCCCACAACAATCACCAACTCAGCAAATTCTGCACCAGGGATCCTCACAGCAAGGCCTGGAAAGTGGATGCCCTGTCCTTCCAATGGGTAAACCTCTCAATCTATGCATTTTCCCCTGTACCTCTACTTACAAGGGTACTACTAAAAATAAGGGAGGAAAAACCAAGAGCAATCTTGATTGCCCCAGACTGGCCACATTAGTACTGGCACCCACTGCTGCGCAGTCTGTCACCCTTGCTTCCATGGCACCTACCTCAGATACCAACTCTCCTGGCCCAGCAGAAAGGAGAATTCATGCATCCACAATTGCAGATCCTGAACCTGGCAGCCTGGCTTATTCCCTGACCTCTCCTCCAGTTGCCAGCCTAAGCAAACAAGTCCTGGATGTTATACGTGAGGCCAGACACCCAGCACTAGAAAATCCTCTGCTGACAAGTGGAAAAATTATTGCACCTGGATCCAGGCTAAAGGAGCTGAAACAGCACAGCCCTCCCTACCTCTCATCCTGGATTACCTAGCAGACCTACTTCACAGGGGCCTAGCCTTCTCTTCTATTAAGATTCATAACTCTGCCATCTCTGCTCATTACAGCACAGTCACCTATCTTTTCTCACCTTCTCATCAAACAGTTCCTACGAGGGGCTAACAATTTAAGGCCACCCAGAAGAGCTCCTACCCTAGCTTGGGACCTTAACTTTGTGTAGGGAAAGCTCACACTACCCCCTTTGCGCCTGCAGCTTCAGGAGAGTTAAAATTCCTCTCTTGGAAAACAGCCTTGCTTCTGGCCATCACTTCAGCTAAGAGAGTTTCACAGCTACAAGCACTCATGGCTGTAGAGCCCTTCATCATTTTTCATGGTGACAGGGTATCCCTCAGGACTAACCCAACTTTCATGCCTAAAGTGGTGTCCAGTGTGGCTCTCAACCAATCTATTCATTTGCCCACCGTTTTCCCTAACCTTCAAAACAAGTTCGAAAAGATTCTGCATTCTTTAGATGTGCACAGATAGCTCAGATTCTATCTGGATAGGACTAAATATTTTAGGAAAACTGACCAATTGCTAGTCAGCTTTGCAGCAGGGGCAGAGGGCAAGGCCATATCCAAACAATCTCCAAATGGATAGCACACTGTATCCATTTCTGCTACAGATACCATGGGAAACCACCCCTTAAAGGGGGTCAGGATGAATTCCACTAGGGCAACCTCCACCTTTGCAGCTTTTCTCAACGGGGTCCCTACCAGGGACTTCCTGAAGGCTGCAACATGGAGTTCTATTCATACCTTCACCAAGCATTACCACCTGCCTATTTTCTCCAAATCTAGGGCAGGCTTTGCAACCTCAGTCTTGCTGGGCATCCTAGCCAGCCCCTAGTCTTCTTGACTGCCTCCACCCTTTTCTTCAACTTTGGGAATCAACCCAAGTGTGATGACTGCAACAGAGAAACATGAAGAACATAGTACAGTTGTGTACACTTACCGTAAATGTAGATGTTCAAGTGTATTCACTGTTGCAGTCCTGGTTTTCCACCCCCCATTCCCCCTTGTCTGTCTTTCTCTCTCTTCCTCACTACTTGCAGGGATTTTTGGTATTTACTTTCTACTGGTGCAGTGGTAGTGCTGCGGTAGCGTTGTCGCCTCACAGTTAGACATTGCCCGTTCGATTTTCAGAGCGTCCTCTGTGTGTTGACATGCGTGAATGGGCGTTCCTTCGTTGAAGGTTGTGCGTTAGGCCCGGCAAGCTAGCACGTAAAAATCTACTGCCAATCATTAGCGGACCAGAGTTCCGCTGTGGCGACCCCTAACCGGGAAAAGCCGAAAGACACAAACTTTCTACTGGTGGTGTTCTTCCACCATAACCAAGCTCCCTATTGGGGGCTCCTGACATTTGGGGCAAGAAAAACTGATGTAATGGTGTCAGCTGCCTGATTTTATACCACTGACGACCTGACGTCAGTCCTGGAGCAACAGCAACTGACGCAGAAATACTAAGCCTCTGGTATTCGTGCCGACTGAGGGCTACCCCTGGCAGGATAACCCAAGTGTGAGGACTACAACAGTGAATACACTTGAACATCTACATCTATGATAAGTGTACACAACTGTACTTTTACACTTCTGCAACTTTAGCCTTCTGTGCAATAATTTATCAGACCCACATGGTAAAGTACTCCCTGGCCCTTCTGGCTGATGCAGGGAAATTTTTGACAGACATCCCAGATTCCCTAGCAAAATCTAAATTAGCAGCTGCTGTTAATTCTTCTGCACAAGTGACTTGGCACTCCAAGTGCAATGATGATGCTGCTGATGCCTCTGCTAGGGCAGCTGCCACTGGGTCGGTCCTTAGAAGATACTCCTGGCTTAGGCTACAACCTCTGCCTGAAGATTTTAAA
Organism: Protopterus annectens; assembly: GCF_019279795.1. Lineage (NCBI taxonomy): Eukaryota > Metazoa > Chordata > Ceratodontiformes > Protopteridae > Protopterus > Protopterus annectens. Next base: position 757,954,469 of record NC_056733.1, on the reverse strand, counting down.
GCCAGATTGCTGGATGCACCCTTGGAGAACAAAGCTTTGTTTGGAAGTTCAACAGCAGAACTGTTCAATTTTTTTCAGGTGAAAGGAAAGGAGTTACAGGATGATAAAGCACATCTTTGTATCTCCATTTCCATGATTGGAATTACCTGGTTAAGACTGCATTTGTAAGAAAGCCATCCCTGTCTTCTAAAAGTAAGAGGGGACCCAGAAAGCCAGCCTCTACAAAGTCTGCGCCTTCCACCCCTGCTCCCAAACAGTCCTTTCAGTCACAACCTACGCCAGGCAGTCTGTGACCGACAGCCACCAGGGCCATCTACTCTCTTGTCTCTTCGTCTCAGCCTATCTCTTGCTACTTGGAAGCTGATTACTCAGGACTGTTGTGTCCTCTCCATAATCAGAATAGGGTATTTCATGGCTTGGGAAAAATTCACCTCATTCAGAGGGACCTCCCCCCCCCCCCAAAGATCAGTTGAGCTTCTTTCCTCAGGTCATCACAGACCAGATCTCTCAGGGGTCTTTCCAAGAAGTTCCCACTTCCCAAAAAGGAAAGGGATTTTACTCCAGACTGATGTTCTTTGTGTTTCAGTGTTGCAGCCATTACATTTGGGTTATCCTGCTGGCAGGTTGCCCTCAGTCAGCCTGAATTCCAAAGTCTTGCGTCCTGCGTCGGTTGCTGTCGCCTCTTCCCTGACGTCAGGTCGTCAGGGGTATAAAGATGCAGCCGATGCCATTTTATTTAGTCTTTCTTGCCACGAGGTACCCGAAGGAGAAGCAGTTCGCAAGTGCCAGTCGGCCGACTCCTGAGATTTTCGTGTTTGAATTTCAGATCCGAAGTCTTCATTAAAAGCTAAGTACCCCATTGGGGTAACTTTTTTTCTTGCTCCAGACCGATATCAGAAAAAAGTTAATAATTGTATTTCTTCTGGGAAGCAAATACCTCATAAGGACTTTCATTCTTACTGTATTCCTTGCCTAGGCCCTGACCATGACGTTGCTAGTTGTCGGTTTTGTGCTAGATTTAACCAACGCACTATTAAGCGTCTGTACGATTTTGCATTACGCTGATGTCCTTCATGGATGCATCTGCAGTCATAACAAGTGGGTTGTCCTGTCGTCAGGCAGCCCTGCAGTCGGCCGGATTCCAAAGTCCGGGTCCGGCTTCGGCTGATGTCGCACTCCACCCGACGTCATCTCTGTTGGTCTTCGGGTATAAAAGCATCAGCCGACGCCATTTTCCTCAGTCTTTCTTGCCGCGTGGCGCCCGAAGCAGAAGCTGTTCGCAAGTGCCGGTCGGTCGGATCCAGAGATTACTTCTACCGAATACTACTCGAAGACTTCTAAAGCTAAGTACCCGTTGGGGACTCTTTCTTGCCTCAGCCGATGTCAGAAAAAGTTAACAATTGTTTAACCTGTGGGAAACAAATACCTCATAAAGATTTCCACTCTTACTGTCTGCCTTGTTTAGGCCCAGCCCACGACGTAGCAGCCTGTTCGGCCTGTGCCTCTTTGAACCGACGAACGCTTAGGCGGCGGTCGGAGTTTGCAGAACAGTTTTTCGGTTCTGATTTTGCGTACATTATGCCGCCGGATCCTCCGACTACCCCCAAAACGCAAAGATAAAGACCGACATCGGTCAGCGGTTTCGGCCGAAACCACGGTAAAGCAAACATGAGTGTCTCGGTTTCAGCCGAAACCGAGAAAACTACTCAAAGTACAGCTGAACCTATTCTTACAACTGAGGCCGCTGCTACAACTCTTGAATGGACCTCAGAAATTTTACCCAGTACGGTGGTTGACTTATCAGACACCATCCCTTGGATGTCTCTACCCCAGCACGTGGTGCTGCTAGGCCTCCAGCTGCCATGTCCATTAAGGCCTTCGCCAGGGCTAAAGCAGCCAAGACTACTAAAACAGTGCCTGTTAAACCCCCACATCCAGGCCCTCTTCTAGTTCTCAAATGCTTTCTTTGGCAGAAGATTTAATTTCTTTAATTAGAGGATCTCAATCTCACCCAGACAGGGCCTCTCAGCCCCCAGAGAAGAGACCTAGGGCAGAGCCCCTGAGCCAGTGTCTTCTGATGATTCTGCTGATGAATCAGACATAACTGACCAGCCTGAGGCTCCTTCTCCAATTTTGAAGATTCTGATGCTGAAGAATCCATTCCAGCTGCTTCCCCACCAGAAGAATTCTCCTTTGGGGAAACCTTGCATGCCATGCGAGAACAGTTCCAATGGCAGCAACAGGATTTTTCAGACTCCAGAAAAGACTTAGGACCTTTCTGCACCTCCCACAGCACAGGCCCTTAGCTATACCTCCTGTTCTCCTGTGGTGGATGATGCTTTCAATGATGTTTGCTCCGCTCCAGATTCTTTACCCCAGCCCTGCCAAACCAGACAGATTTTACAGGGTGCCAGATACTCATCACCACCTTTACAAGGCCCCACTTGCAGACCCAGAAACTATATCCCAGGGTCCCAAGGCAGTAGCGACCACAGCTAAAACCCTATTCCTTCTGAAAGGGAAGCAAGGTCACTAGACAGATGGGGTAAAGGTCTACACTTCAGCTACTCTATCAGCTAGAGCTTTAAACTGTCAGTTTCACATGATACAATACCAAGAGTTTATGCTTGATCAGTTAACTAAAAACTAACCACTGATGAATCTCTTGATAAGAAATATGTATTAGAGATGGTAAATAACATACAACAGGTTAGCAACCATTCCTTAAAATGTGGCTATGATGCACTGGAGGCTTCATTTAGATCAGCCATGACAGGCACAGTGATAAGAAGGCATGCATGGCTAAAGGAACAAGCTTTACGGATCATGTTAAAGCTAAGTTGCTGGATGCTCCTATGGACAAGACAAGTTTGTTTGGTACACCTGCCCAGCAGGTTATGAAGAAAATGGAAGAAAAGGCAAAATCTGTTCAAACTGTTAAAGATTTCTTGCAGGTTCAACCCCAAGGTTTAGCAGGAACTGGCCTGCCAAAATTGGTCCTTTCCTGACTCCACAAAATTTCAAAGGGGCAGGAATAGACGCTCCAGAGGCAGAAACCAATCCAGAGGAGGTGCCTACAGAGGACGACAGTGGCAAGGTAACAACAGAGGCACAGACACAGCCACTGCCACTACATCAGCACAACCACAGTGACTTACTCCTAATTCCGCCTACCAGGAACAAATAGCAGCTCCTCTAGGCGGAAAGTTAACCTTATTTTCAAAGAACTGGCACTACATAACAAAAGACAAGTGGATTTTACAAACCATAGATCAAGGTTACCGGTTTCATTTCCACACTTTACCAGTCAAAGAGGAATGCCAAATCTACCTCCAAATCAAAAACAGAGGCTCACGCCAGATAACGGAGTTAGCAAACATGACAGGTGTGGAAAGAGTGCCAACAGCAGAACAAGGAAAGGGGTTCTACTCCAGACTATTCGTAGTTCCAAGAAAGGAAAAAAGTTGGAGACCAATTCTCGACCTGTCCACCTTAAATACATACATCATTGTCCCAAAATTCAAAATGCTGACCCTACAGCAACTTCTTCCCATGCTGGGCAAGGAGTCTTGGCTGGTAACTCTAGATCTCAAGGAGGCATACCTGCACGTCCCCATTCGACCAATCTGCAGAAGATACCTCAGATTTCTTGCAGGATCAGAGCACTATCAATTCTCAGCATTGCCCTTTGGCTTATCTACTGCGCCCAGAGTATTCACAAAATGCCTGGCATCAGTAATCGCCCATTGCAGACTACAGGAACTTCAAATTTACCCATACCTGGACGACTGCCTGCTACAAGGGGACAACAAAAGCAAGCTGACAACAGATTTACAAAGGGTCATTTACTTGCTACAAGGACTGGGATACACAGTCAATTTACAAAAGTCAAGGCTGATACCATCCCAAACAAGGACATTCTTGGGCTGAATTGGACACAGTACAACAAATGGCATTCCTGACTACAGAAAACAAAAAGAACTTCCTCTTTACTTCTTGGCACTAACAAAACTGAACAAGTTAACAGCAAGAAAAGTTCTGCAGGCCTTGGGCTTCATGGCATCATGCATAATCTTGGTCCCATTTGCCAGACTACATATGAGAAACTACAGTGGTACCTAAAGAATTTATGGTCCCAACACAGACACAGTCTAGAAACAGAAATCCCACTAATTCCATGCTTAAAACAGGAGTTCCTATGGTGGGCTCAGGCATGCCAGTCAAACCCAGGCCTACCCTTTCGCAGATGTCAACCAAGCCAGACCATCACAACAGGCGCTTCAGACCTAGGATGGGGGCCCACATGCTGGACAAATGCGTGCAAGGATTGTGGACACAGGATCAACTTCACCTGCACATCAATCTAAAAGAAATGCTGGCAGTAAAACTGGCAATCCAAAAGTTCAAACCATTTCTCAAAGAGGGCCAGTTGATGATAAGGACAGACAACACCACAGTCATGTGGTACATCAACAAACAGGGAGGCACTCATTCATACCCCTATGCAGAATGACCTTGGAGCTGTGGACCCTGGCACTCAGCTACAACATTCAGTTACAGGCAATATTTGTACCGGGAAAGACAATACTCTAGCAGACATATTAAGCAGAACCACCCGGATACCCACGAATGGAAGCTGCACCCGACATCTTCAAGACCATCTCAAAGAAATGGGGAATGCCACAGATAGACCTATTCGCATCACCTCTCAATCACCAGCTCAAAAATTCTGCACAAGGACATTCCACCCACTAGCATGGAAAGTGGACTCACTCTCCTTCAACTGGAAAGGCCTAACAGCATATGCATTCCCACCTCTTCCTTTGATACACAAGGTACTACTAAAAATCAAGGAAGAACGTCCAAGGATAATCCTGATAGCTCCAAACTGGCCAAGACAACACTGGTACCCACTACTGAAGAGCATGTCTCGGAACAATATGTGGCCAATACCCTGATGCCTTTGATGTTAACTCAGAACAACTACAGCATCATACATCCAAACCTAAAACGCTGCAACTGACTGCATGGAACATCACATAGCAGCAGCTAATCCAGAACTTTCCCAAAGAGTTAAAGACATTATTCTTGAAGCACGCAGACCTTCAACAAGAAGGAACTATGCTGGAAAATGGAAAGGTTTGTCATTTGGAGTACGGAAAGAGGAAAAGATGTGTCAAACATAGATATACCTAACATTCTGGAGTATCTGGCGAACTTCTTCATTCAGGCCTGTCCTACTCCTCCATCAAGATACATGCATCAGCTATTTCAGCAGAATACAGCTTTGATCCACCTGTTTTTTCGCACCCTTTGCTCAGGCAGTTCCTCAGAGGAATCAAGAATGTAAAACCTCCAAGGAAACCACCATTACCAGCTTGGGATTTAAACTTTGTGCTAGAAAAGTTGACACTATCACCCTTTGAACCAGCAGCAACAGCAGACCTACAACACCTGTCATGGAAAACTGCTTTCCTACTGGCAATTACTTCAGCAAGGAGGGTTTCAGAACTACAGGCCTTAATGGCAGTGCAACCCTTCCTAATCTTCCACCAAGATAGAGTGTCCATGAGGACTAATCCTACATTTATGCCCAAGGTGGTATCCAGAGTGTCTTTAAACCAGGCAATCCACCTACCTACCTTCTTTCCCAACCCACAAAAAAGAGGGAAAGAATACTGCATACCTTGGATGTACATAGACAGCTACGCTACTACTTGGACAGAACAAAAATAGCAGAAAGACTGACCAACTTTTTGTAGCCTATGCAACAGGAAGGAAGGAAAAGCTATTTCAAACAGACAATCTCCAAATGGATAGGAAATTGCATAAGATACTGTTACTCCTTCCATGGAAAACCAATTCCACAGAACATAAGACCTCATTCTACAAGGGCAACAGCCACTACCACAGCCTTCTTACGAGGAGTGGCAACCAAAGACATTATTGAGGCGGCTACTTGGACCTCCGTGCATACATTTGCCAAGCATTATAATTTGCCTCTATATTCCAGATCCCGAGCAGGGTTTGCCACTGCTGTACTGCAAGGGATCCTAAACACACCATAATCTACTTTTATCCTCCTCCCTAGTTGGCTATGGTATTCTACCCACTTGTTATGACTGCAGATGCATCCATGAAGGACATAGTACAGTTTTGTACCTACCATAAATGTAGATGTCCGAACTGGATAGCATCTGCAGTCAGGATTACCTCCCTCCTTCCCCTCTGTGGTACTCCTAGGGTGTTTACCCTCCTAATAGCTAGCTGTTGGGGGGGAGTCTTTTATGGTGTATTTGTTTGTATATATGTACATATATGCTTATTGTTGTGTTTACCTCTATCTATTTGGAAACATTGGCATCTATCCAAATTTTAGCCTGCAAGAGGGCTACTGGCATCTGGGGCAAGAAACACTGAGGAAAATGGCGTCGGCTGATGCTTTTATACCCGAAGACCAACAGAGATGACGTCGGGTGGAGTGCGACATCAGCCGAAGCCGGACCCGGACTTTGGAATCCGGCCGACTGCAGGGCTGCCTGACGACAGGACAACCCACTTGTTATGACTGCAGATGCTATCCAGTTCGGACATCTACATTTATGGTAGGTACAAAACTGTACTTTTTGGGCGAAGATTTAATTATACAATGCCGTCGGATAGCCATCCGAATACCGGAGTTCACAAAAAACGAAAAGAAAAAGACAGGCAACCGAGGTCCATAACCGATGACGAAGCTTCTCCTAAGCAAGTCGCCGGTTCGCCGGTCCTCAGTGAGGTGCTTTCGCAGCCCCTGACTCCCGCTACTTTAAGTCGCAGGCCGCTACAGACTCCCACGATGAGTCGGCCAGGCCGCTGGAAACTCAAGGTATTGGAGCCTCTGAGATTATTCCCTCAGATGGGTCCGGAGCCGCTGAGCAGGCATCGGCTTCTGAGGGTGTATTCAGACCGAAACAATTCTATATTAAACCGACTTCAAAGACAAAGGCTAAAACACCTTTAAAGGCAAAGAAACAAGTTCATCAGCCACAAAGACAGGCCTCCATGCCCAAAAAACAGATGCTCAAAATGGCCGAAGACTTAATTACCTTGATCAGGGGTTCCCATCCCCCCTTCTGATAAGAGGCCCAGGCAAGAGACAGACTATGAATCTTCAGATTAGGTTTCCATTTTTTCTGATTCCTCTTCTGATCAGGAATATTCTCTTTCCCCCTATGAGGATTCTGATGCTGAAGAATCAATTCCTTCAGCTTCTCCTCCTGAGGACTACTCTTTTGGGGAAACCTTGCATACCATGAGGGAGCACTTCCACTGGGAGAGCCAAGATTTTTCAGAATGTAAGAAAAGGCACAGAGATTTCCTTTTACTACCTCAACACAGGCCTCTAGCTATTCCACCTGTGTTAGACATTTTAGATGGTGTGTTCTCAGAGTCTAGTCTGACCCCTGACTCTCTACCTCCAGCTCCTGTTAAGCCGGACAGATACTACAGGGTCCCTGACTCTCATAAATTCCTTTTCAAAAACCCAACTGTAGACCCAGAAACTATTTCTCAGGGTCCGAAAGGGGTCAAGGCTTCTACTGCAAAAACCCTACCCCCTCTGACAGGGATACTAGGGCACTGGATAGATGGGGAAAAAGATTTACACATCTGCTTCTTTGGCTATAAGGGCCTTAAGTTGCCAGTTTCATATGCTCAAATATCAGCAATATATCATGACACTGCTTAAACAGAAAATGATGGTAAATTCTGAATGTGCAGAAAACAAAGAAATGCAGGATTTATTGCATGCAGCTGAACAAGTTGGAAAGCGTACTTTGCAATGTGGGTTTGATTCTCTGGAGGCCTCCTGCAGGGCCGCTGTTACGGGTTCTGTCATTAAGAGGCATGCATGGTTAAAGGAACAAAATCTGCCTGACCATGTTAAAGGAAAATTATTAGATGCTCCTTTAGAACATGATACCTTGTTTGGTGTTAAGGCAGAAGAGGTGTTAAAGAAAATGGAGGACAAAGCTAAATCTATGCAAACGGTCAAGGATTTCTTACAGGTACAGCCACCTAGATTTAGCAGATACTGGCCTACAAAGAATTGGTCCTTTCCAGTCTCAGACAGACCTCAAAGGGGCAGATCCAGATGCCCTAGAGGCAGATCACAGCCGCAAGGTTCCTACAGGTCTAGGCAGTGGAGTGCCTTTACCTCTAAAGGTGGAGAAGACAAATCACAACCATACAGGAAACAGTCCCAATGACTTTCCCCTGCCTGCGCCAAGCACATATCTTCTGGCAGCACCCTTAGGGGGAAAACTAGCACTTTTTTCTCAAAATTGGCACCTTATAACCTAGGACAAATTGGGTTCTAGACATAGTGTCACAAGGCTACAAGTTTCATTTCCATACCCTGCCAAGGGCAAACGGTTGGCCAGACCTCCCAAAAAAATCAGTGGACAGAGGCTCAAAAACAAGTCGCAGCTCTCATGGACATGAGGGCTATTCAACAAGTGCCACAGCAAGAGCAGGGACAAGGATTTTGCTCAAGACTGTTCTTGGTACCAAGAAAGGACAAAGCATGGAGACCAATACTGGACCTATCTATTCTAAACACTTTCCTGGATATACCAGAATTCAATATGTTGACCTTACAGCAGCTCCTGCCCATGCTGGGCAGCAAGCCTTGGCTCGTGACTTTAGACCTAAAAGAGGCATACCTGCATGTCCCAATCAGACAGTCATGCAGAAGATACCTCAGATTCAAGACTGGCTCAAAGCATTACCAATTCTCTGCACTGCCCTTTGGCTTATCTACTGCACCCAGGGTCTTCACAAAGTGCCTGGCACCAGTAATTGCTTACTGCAGACAAAGAGGAATACAAATATACCCTTACTTGGATGACTGCCTCATACAAGCAGAGAACAAGGACATTCTACTACAGCATCTGACTTTTGTGATAAAACTTTTAACATGCCTAGTGTACACAGTCAACAAAAAGAAATCAAAACTAGTACCCTCTCAAGAGATAATATTCCTGGGTGCAAGCTTAAATACAACTGCCCAGATGGCTTATCTCACTCCAGGCAAACAAAGGCGACTGACTACCTATTTCAAGGAAATGCAAAGCATAAATGCGGTGCTAAAATGGCTATCCCCTGAATTCAGTTCTGGGCTCAAACTGAATGTCTAGGCTGGTCAAGACTCATACTGAGGCCAATATAATTCAGGTCGCTAGGCATCCATCAGTGTTATTCATTGGTACCTCCTACTACACTCCGCACAGATTGGAAGCCGCTTGTATATGCCCAAGTTGAAAGAACTGAGCAGTCAGAGAATAATTCCTGCCTTGCAAACTTGAATGACTGTCAGTTTCAGTGGTGAGCTTGGTGGGCCTGCAAAGGGAATAGCGTGATGTCTACGTGGCCTTTCATTTAGTGGGACAGCTTATTCAGCTACTACTGCCTGAAAAGGGCAGGAGTCTCACAGCTCAAACTTCCCCGCACCACGAATTTGACCTGCACTGCTTTAGAGTTAATAATTTAATGGAGGCCCGCCATCGCAACGAGTCAGGAATTCCTCTACCACCAGAACATGGGACAAGTACACTGCATAGGGCAGCCTATTTCCACGGTCCCCAAGGTCAAGGACAGGACAGACTCTCCCACTGCATAGGACACTAGGATTCCCCAGGTTACCCACTTTCCTATGCTGAAGGTTGATGCAAGATTATGCTAACGGCCGATTAATGGCAATCCTACTCTGGCAACAGACGGATTGGGGCAGGGGTTCCTGGGTATTTCCTACCTGGAGAAAAGGCCTAGCATTGAAAACACTTAAATTACTGCGCATTCCTACATGTACCACGATAATGTGGAATCCCGCCCCAATTTTAAATGTATGCATGGCGATGCTAGTGACATAGTTATTATGTCTGAAAAGGTAATGAGACATCGCACGGACTGGGCTACTAATCCACTAGCGGCATTCATAGCTGGGAATTACCCCCACGGTAATTACAATTCTACTTGATAATTGATGTCGCATTCTTAGCTAACCAAGCGGTTAGGCCATATGGATCCCCGGCCCTGCTACCACTAATTTCAGTGCAAACAGCGCTGATGCTATTCTTCCCCTTTGCAGTAGCAGCCATTTGGACACCCTAGACCCCAATCCCTTTGGAAAAGGCTTCTACCCCAGGCATTACAGGGGGTAGCTGCTAAAGATTATTGACTGGTTGTAGGGACCTCAACATTTTTGGGGTGCAACAATGAGGGTCCCCACAATTTTCCAGGACTTATTGTTGTAAGCATGCTTACAATGTATTGCAGGAAACCCTAGGATTTAAGCCACCCTAAAATTTAAGTTTGAACCTAAAATAAGCCAGATCGCCGTCCCCAGACTGACCGATAAAGGAACTTATGACGAAAACCAATTGATCCCCAATGAGCAGCATGATTTGATAAAGAAAGGAAATTGGGGCCCCTTTAAGGGGGGATTGGTCCGCCACATGAATATCAAGTCTTCAAAAAGGATTACAGTAAAAAGATTTCAACTAAAAAGATTCTGCAGGACAATATTCTGCATGTGCTAAGGATCCCACCATGTATGCTTGGAACCTGTGACTCCTAATCGTTCTTCCAGTCCACAAGAAGGATTGGAAACTGACCCGCATTCGTCCAGATAAGGTCGGACCCCAAGGACCCTTTGGATGGATCAGCACCTGAGGTGACCCCTTCAAATGCTTTCCAAGCATGGGTAGAGTATATGCTTAAATCTTGGTTACCTCTCCTCCCTAGTGAGAGTTAGCTCTTGATGCCAAAATTATCAACCCTATAAAACTGATTGGTCCACTTTAGGGGGCCTAGGAAAGTGACACCTACTGATATTCAACTGGACCCGTAAATGATAATTTGAGCAATTCTGAACTCCTAGGATCTTGACTGGCCCACACACCTTTAGTAAAGTCCATTGTCTCCAATCCAAATACTCCATTTAACTGTCTAACTCCCAGGAGCAGGAGCCAATTCATAACAGATTTGTATCAGGGCCATGCTATTCCTGGACTAAATGCCTGGTATTCTTTTAATCCCAGGATATCTGAAACTGGCCACGCCCACATGGCCAGGCAAAGGTACTCTCCTCCCGACATGGGGAGGGGTTGGCGAAGGTGGTCCTGCCTATTACAAATACGGACAACCACACATCTTCTGGATGGAGCAGTAAGCGTTGGTGATATGTCAACCTGAAAGGTCTAGAAGCAACATACTGCAGACCGTACAAACCTCATTCAAGCCTTTGGCAAAAATCCAAAATGTATGCTGGAGTGGACTGGAACTTCAGATTTTGTGGATTTCATGCTGGACAATAAGGCACTCTGGTAAAGGCGTGTACCATAATCTCTTATTTTGTACAAGCTGGAGAAGGCCACAGGAAGTTCAAGAAAGTCAAGGAAATTCACCACGTGTGATGTGGTATATCTAAAAATAGCCCTATGGCAGGCATATGGGCCCTGGTACAGGGTGCTATTTGCACCAAGATCATCGACTTTAGAGTCCAACCATGCATTGGACAATGTAGGAATGGTTATAACCAACTTTTCGCAGTTGGAGGTGCAATCCTTTATTAAGAGCTCCAGTGGGAGGATTTCAACGAAGGTTTAACCGGGCTTAAGGGACATCAATTGTGTCGTAAACGTACTTACGATGGACTGTCCATCCATTTTCTCAAACCCAGTGGGCCTCCATGCTAAACCTGTAGGGAGCTAGCATTTGCTAGAAATCCAAGGTCCTAGACAGGTATAGCATAACAGATATTGCCCTGCTGCTAAGTCTGCCATGGTGCTCGTTAAGCCTAAAAACTCAGAGGTGTAACACCATGGAACTTTCACCTTGCCAACACTCTGATCTCCACATTAGCAATTAGGCCTTGACGCCTAGTTAGGTGGACGGGATGTCTCCAAAATGGGGTAGATGAGTTGATTACGCCAAAATGCCATTCCAGTCCTAAGGCAGGGTTCAACCTTAGACATGGTATGCCTTGGAGCAAAACTACCCCACCTTGTTTTGGACCTCCACCTCCTTATGCCTACCTGTTTGTAGGAGCTGCTAAATTTATGACATAAGGAATCATCATTATCTTACAGCTGCTAATTCAGCTTTACCGATTCTGCAAGTTGCCTACTTTTGTGATGAAATTGGCAGATTTGACTGCGAGTTTCAGTTATTGGACATACAGGCTCTACAGGTCGCTCCAAGGACAAATAAGATTACTTTTTTCCATGAGCATTTTTATAACTTCTGGAACATGGGTATCCAAGAGCCAAGGTGTTCACCATGGGTCTCTTCTAAGAGGCAGATCAACCCACAGCGATTCAGAGCTACAATCTACCAATTAGGGCTTTTGGGCCCATCCCTCACCTCCCACCCCTAAGGATAAAATTGACGTAACAAAGTCCTTACAATCTTGGCATATCCTTACAAGCTGACTTTTACCTGGTCCAGAAATCACATGAATCCCACCTTTTGGTTGGTATCTCCACCCTAGCCTGCAACAAGGCTTCCCTAGACAATTAGCTTTGGGCGTCCACAGACATGACCAACTATCTTCTTGGTTAGGGCCAATCCACTGGCAAACCCCTAAAAGTCTTTCTCGTAAAAAGTTGCATAGCTGGTATAACAAAGTTTTAAACTTTTGTGGCATAGGGTAGATGTTCTAATTCTAGGCTTTGTGAAGGGGCGACGGCCCAGATTCTTTCCTGACAGTACAGGGTTTGTCGCTCAGAACCCTTCAGGCTATGCTGTTTCAAAAGTAGGATAGAGCCCACTCACTGACAACTTTGCCCCGTATTCTGCTACTCACCTATTGGATCTTGACAAAGCATGGCAAGTTTTCAAGCTCAAGGTCCCTAGGCCGTCAAGACAAACATTAAGTAGCTTTTGACCACATCTGGGTGTAATAGGGTGGCAGTCGGTGTGACGCATCATGCCCGACGTCGAGAGAGTTTGGAACTTGGGACAAGTACAAGCCCCTAGTTTTTCGGCACTCCAAGCACCAGTGCATAGGGCGTGACAAGGACCATTTTATAACAGCGTCTGGTCTATTCCTTAAAGTGGAATAGGTGTACGGTAGTGCACATCAGTCTTGAATTTGCCGCATGGGCACCCGCAGTGGCAACATAGACCTGAAAGTACTTACAGGGCACCTTACCTTGGACCAACCAAAGACTACCATCTCCTCACTATCCTTTTAAGATATGTTCTGCCAAACGTATGAGTAATCCTCACCGGCTTTGCAACTACTAACCAGGATCTACAATATGCCTCTTTACAGCATGATGGGGTTGAGAGGAAAGGCTATCTCCAACATTGCAAAGCACACTATAAAGTCCTACTTCGAGTTCTGCAGGACATAGTGCCTTGCGGCCCCACTGTTTAACTTTTAAGTACTATAGCATACAGGCATAATACACCCAGCCCCAGTTCTGCCAGTCAAATGACAATGCAGGAAAGGCTGCCACCCCTTGTCTGACTCCCAGGGAGGTGGTCTGAGACTTTGGTTAAATTAGTGTATCCATCTCCCACATCTGCACTGAGGCAAATGGTACCCAGTGTAGGTCCGTCCCATAAATAGCCCAGAGCCACGATCAAGCTTGAGCTCCAGTACTACATAAATGGCCATGTTTGAGTGTCAAATATTTCACGCTTTTGTAGACGCCGAACATGGTTGCCCCCACCCGCAACAGTCGGTAATTTCCAGCTAAGGGCAACTTACTTGAACTCCTCTGATTGGAAATCTATTAACAGCAAGGACTTCAAATTGAGAGGATGGGGTCAGACTTCTCTGGGGACATTTGGGATCTAGTTAAGGATGCCACAGAATCCTAATTTGAGCAGGCACCCTCAACTCTGCCAAGCTTATCCAGCTGACAGACACTCATAGTCTGCGCATTTGCCAGCGTTTTTTCTAAATTCCATATTGACCCCTGTACCCAGGTGGTTCTGCAATGTTTGCACCATGTGAATCTGGGGCAAGGGAACCGAACTGGACCCTAGCTATTCGCATGTCAGTGGGTCGTCCCAATGTAACCCATTCTAAAAGCACATTTAGTTCTCTGGCCCTTCAGGACTTTTGCCATGCCTTCATAAATACTTCTTTCATGGGAAAGTCTATGTCCCCTTTGAACGGATGTGATGGCTCAGACCTTCGAACAACAGTAACGAAATTATCTAAAGGGGCAAGGAAAAACTAAGAAAACTTAACCCAAATTAGAAGCTCCTATCTTTCCCATTTACCCCTGATCAAGGGAGATCTCAGGCACCTCAAGACATGGCACTGAGGTAACTAAATTTTTGACAGCCTTTGTAAGTACTTATTTGCAACAACTCGATAACAGAAGGGTATTCAAGGCACGTGTTCGAGTGCCCAGTTCACCTGGAGTTACCTCAAGGTGCGTCACCACCAGCCCCGATCCCCTCCCCCGCCCTTGGCCTGACCAATGCCGAGAGCACCTGTATTTAACATCTTAACAAGTAGCCACAAGTTGCGTATGATTTACAAATGCTAATGGCTAACCTAGGTTGTCATGCCGTGTCCAAACCTGTCCATGTCCAGATGATAATCGCTTTCCCCATTGGGAATAATTACCACCATTCGCCATTTGCCCGCAAAAATTTGGAATCAGTGTTCTGACCCAAGACTTGGGAAACAGTTTCTCCTGTTCATAAATAATTATTACCAAGATCCCTTTTTATCGAGGGGCTGTGATGTAAGGGCAGGTTAACCTCAGATAAGGGTGCCTGAGTTGAATGACCATTGCCTGCAGCAGGCTCTGAATGCCACCCCTGAACATCCGTGGGGTAAAGATTCCCATCAGCAGACCTAATGACCTCCAACAGATTGGCTAACTGGAAGACCCTGTACTTCCGTATTTCATACACATCAGCACACCTTCAACACTACTGACAGTGCTCTCTTACGCTCTCAACTGCAGCTACTGAAAGTGACCATTCTAGCAGTATGGGCAACGCTATAACTGGATGAGGCAGCATAACGCTACCACAGTGGTAAATAAAATACACGGGTTCGCTCATCCCCAATAGAGTGTAACCACGCCACACTTAAGGGTTTATAACTCGGGAAAGGCTTTTTTTAAATGGGGAAGGCAACCTAGCATGAGGTGCAACCTCTTTGCGCTCCCACCCAGGATAACAACGTCTGACTTTAGGAAATTCACTTTCACTAGGGAGCCTCTGCCTACTGAGTAAGCTCTGAAATGCCTAAGGTAAGCGAATGATGCCCTTTACATTCTGGGTCAATCTACGCCTGGCGTTTTTCCATACTCTTATCCCCACCTCCCCCATTATCTATGCATTCTTTGCCCGACAGTGGGACGCTATGCTCACTATCAAGAACCTCCCTATCATTAAATGGTTCTTTTCATATACTGTATCCCTATATCATTAGGGATCGAGGTAAATAGCTTTTCCACATCCATGGTTATGAGAAGATAACCTGTGTTCCCCATTTCCAAATGTATGTCCTTAAGGCTCTCTAGCAGTTGGTAAGTATCCTATGGATAGTGCAGCACCATTCACTGCTGGACGAGGCTGCCCCCTCTAAGAAAGTTGATATACGGGCAGTCACCCACCCATCCCCTGCTACAATCGGTCTCATTGGAATGGGCCATACCTCCTTGTGGACCTTAGGAAGACCTTTTAGAATGGGAATAACTGGATCAGATTTTAAAAGATATTCATACATTTCTAAACTAATTTGTCTACATAGCAAGAGATCATAAATGTTGTCTTTAACTGTTTGTATAATGGTGGAGACTTGCTGGATAGAAATACGTGTATAGGTAGTTTGATCTGATAGCAACTCCCTCATACACTTCACATATTCTTCTGAATCCATCAACACTACACCCCCCCCCCTTTGTCAGCAGGTTTTACAACCAACCTGTCATCACTCTTCAATCTAGCCAGAGCATGAAATTCATCTCTGTTGAGATTATAAAATCTCCCTTTCTTGTTACATGTTACAGAAAACAATGCATAAAGATCATTTTCACACATATCTAAAAAACATTGCACCATCGGATGTATCGGGGGTGAAAAGGTACTTCTGTTCTTATACATGGCCAATGGTTCAGTCTTGCTGTTACTTTTCTCATCATCCGCAAACAGTAACTTGAGGCAAACGCGCCTACAAAATAGTCTTAAGTCTAGCAGGGTATCTTCTAAGGACGATCTAGCCGCAGGAATGAATGTGAGCCCTCTGTTAAGAAGGCTATGCATAGCTGTATCAACACTGTAGCTAGAAAAGTTGAAAACCAGAGTCAATATCTGGTCTTCCTGTTGGGCACATTCCGCTCCTCGGAGTATTTGCGTTTTCTCGGTCCCCTGCTGCTGGAGCGCCCCCTTGGTTGTTGAACATATTTCCTTTGATAGGGTAAAAAAGGGGGATTCATGGTTCCCTTAACGCTATTACTTTTGGGTATGGCTCCTGTGTTCCGATAACCTTGTAAAGCCTCTTGATTGGGCGGAGGTGTATCTATAACCAGGAACTCAATGGGGTCCAAGTCACTGACCCTATTAGAAGAAATCACTGTCTGCATGGTGGAATGAGTATCATTTAACTGCAGTGACAAGTTATTAGCAATATCTGAGTTTGCTATGACACTATTACAATTCGCTGCATTCTGTGTAGAATTAGGTTGGCCATCTTGGTATCTAGGCCAAACAAACACATGGCCGTTTTGAAAGTCCAAGAAGTCTCTCTTTAGCTTATGTTGCTTAGTCCTGCCCAACCTTTCACCAAAAGATTTTACTTGTGTGAGAACCAAACATAGTTTC
The DNA here is from genome assembly GCF_019279795.1 of Protopterus annectens. Taxonomy (NCBI): domain Eukaryota; kingdom Metazoa; phylum Chordata; order Ceratodontiformes; family Protopteridae; genus Protopterus; species Protopterus annectens. Next base: position 757,937,627 of record NC_056733.1, on the reverse strand, counting down.
TCATTGCAATATTCTGAACTGAAATTGTCGACTATCTTTTGATAAAGCATGTCTGTTTTACTACGAAGATCTATTTCCAATGGCGAAAAATATTTCAACAGGAGTCTCACATAGTCAAACCCTAAATTGATATTCAAATCCTGCCACTGCTTGAGTAAGGAAGGATGGGAGTCCCCATACGTAGGCATGCAGAAGACCCGCATGCCTCTGGGGACTACCTTGTGGTGTAAACAAGCTTCTAAATGTAATCTTTGCCACAAATATCTTTGTAGTTGATAAAGATTGTTCTCCAAAACTTTCAATTGGTCATGGTGGTGTAAACAAGCTTCTAAATGTAATCTTTGCCACAAATATCTTTGTAGTTGATAAAGATTGTTCTCCAAAACTTTCAATTGGTCATGGAAGTCTTTCAAATTCTCACCAGTTTCAGTAGTTTGCCTACGGGTTTCAGCTTCATTTAAATCCAGTGACAATAAAGGGTTCAATTCATGTATAAACAGACCTGTCCACAAACGTGACGTATCCCTCGACCCTGGAGTAGAAGCAACCCCAACACTCTGACCTTCCATCGTGTGCGTTGAGTTGTGAACAACTAACAGGAAAACAACGATACAAAAGAACACAACTCACTGCTGAAGACGTTCTCACCAAATGCAGGATAAAAGTGAATGTTAACAGATGAGAACAGTCACCACGAACAATATCATCAATGCAAATAAAGTCCAAAGTTGCCCACGTTAAAATCCAAAAGCAGTCACAGTAGAAGTGTAAAAAATCATTTATTTCGGAACAAGGAATGAGCGCTTTCGCATAGTCTAGCTATGCTTCATCAGATACATTAACTCAATACAATTTACCAAATATATACACCCAGCATTTTGGCGGGCTCATTAATTTTATCACTCATTATCACCTGAATCAATTGGTAATCATGGAGATAGATTCAGGTTAAAATGAAACTCATTGTATTTCCTTTTAAGGCCACTGAAAATCATATGATACTGAACACATTACATTTTAAAAACAGCGATGCTTGCAGACTCAGGTAATGCATGGATCTTATAAGCGTCATTCAAGCAAACAGGTACCTGTTAAAGCCACTAGAAAAAGTACTAGTGCTTACAAATAGTACCGCTCGCCTCTTAATATAATAACAGTTGCATCGGTACAATACTTACAAATGCACTCCATCGCTAAACAACATGTGCGTATAGCTTGAATAAAATCATCTATAATAAAACTGCACCATGATCGCAAGCAGCTTGATAAAGAAAACAAGTTCTTAATCCACAGTTGTCTTCAAAAAATACGTACATACACAAACATCAACACTGTGACGTTCGCTATAGAATTAACCCCTCATTCTGTACGCAAATGGTGTCACATGTACTTAAAGCTCCAATGGAGTATCTCAGGAGGTTAGTCGGTGGTCTCCCTGGTCCTAGTGCCAACATTTTAATCCATATAGTGAATATTTAATGACGGCACTTCATTCAAGACAACTTCAATCATAGAAAAAAACATATGTTCACTCACTTGGAACATAACAATTCCGATGACACTCGAGTACTGATAGTAATTCTAGATACATCAACTATAGAAAAGTAACTGTTATATTTCAAGGAAATAGCAACAAAGGCCCAGTTATCTGCAAGAAAAATTCTGCAGGCTTTGGGCTTCATGGCATCGTGCATCTTACTAATTCCATATGCAAGACTGCATATGAGGAAAATTCAATGGTACCTAAAAAGTGTCTGGACACAACATTGCCACAGTCTGGAAACAATGATTACTGTAATTCCCTGCCTGCAACAGGAATTTCGATGGTGGGCAAAGGCTTGTCACCAAAACAAAGGACAGCCATTCTCACTACCCCCAGCTAGGCAGAGCCTAACGACGGATGCATCAGATTATGCCTGGGGGACACACATGGCAGGAAGAGGCATTCAGGGCACTTGGTCCAGAAACCAAAAGCATCTGCATATCAGTCAAAAAGAGATGCTAGCTGTTCAAAATGCCCTGACATCCTTCAAGGACCTACTTCATCCGGGACAACTACTGATAAAGACAGACAACACCACAGTCATGTGGTACACAAACAAGCAAGGGGGCACTCATTCTTATCCCCTGTGCAGACATGAGACACAGCATTGACTTACCAGGTTCATCTGCAAGCACAATTCCTGACAGGAAAGGAAAATACTCTGGCAGACTAACTAAGCAGAAACCTCATGGATCCCCATGATTGGCACCTGGATCCACAAGTCTTCAGCATGGTAACAATGAAATGGGGACACCTGGACATGGATTTATTTGCCTCACCTCACAACTGCCAGCTAAAGAGATTCTGCACAAGGACTTATCACAGACAAGCTTGGAAAGTGGACGCCTTATCTTTCAATTGGACCACCCTATCAGTATATGCTTTTCCTCCACTGCCTCTCCTCCCCAAAGTGCTCCTAAAGGTCAGGCAGGAAAAACCAAAAATGATTCTGATTGCCCCAGACTGGCCACTCCAGTACTGGTATCCGATCTTAAGGAACTTGTCCCAATGCCCAGGCTGGACCTAACCTCAAATACCTCATCTACTGTCCCAGCAAAACCGTCAGATTCTGCACAGCCAATACAGGACCCTAAACCTGGCAGCATGACTGATAATGTAGCCATACAAACCATGCCTCTCAGTAAAGCTGTGATGGATGTCATTTTGGAAGCCAGAAGGCCTAGTACTAGAAAATCCTGTGCTGGGAAATGGAAGAGATTTTGCGCTTGGAACCAAGCTCGAGGAACTGATACAGCTGTCCCAAATATTCCTCAGATTTTGCAATACTTAACTGAGATGCTGGACAAAGGCCTATCTTTCTCATAAATTAAAATCCATGCCTCTGCCATTTCGGCTCATTACAATACAGAGCCACTACTCTTTTCTCATCCTTTATTAAGGCAGTACCTCAGAGGAGCCAAAAACTTACGGCCCCCAAGGAGAATGCCAACACCTGCATGGGACCTCAATTATGTCTTGAAAAAACTCACCTTACCTCCTTTTGAGCCAGCTGCTACTGCGGACATAAAGTTCTTATCTTGGAAAACAGCTCTGCTCCTAGCAATAACTTCTGCAAGACAAGTTTCACAGCTACAGGCTCTCATGGCTGTGGAACCGTTTATCATTTTCTATCCAGACAGGGTGTCTCTGAGAACAAACCCTACATTTATGCCTAAGGTGGTATCCAGTGTAGCCCTTAACCAAACAATTCATTTGCCAACTTTTTATCCAAATCTACAGAACAAGGGGGAGAAAATTCTGCATGCTTTGGACGTACACAGACAACTTAGATTCTACTTGGGCAAAACTAAAGTTTTCAGAAAGAGCAATTAATAGTGGCATATGCCACAGCATCACAAGGAAAGGCCATCTCCAAGCAGACTATTTCAAAGTGGATTGGTCACTGCATTTGTTTCTGCTACTCACAGCATGGAAAACCAGTGCCTAAGGGCATTAGGCCACATTCAACCTGAGCTGCACCCACGTCTGCAGCTTTTCTCAGGGAAGTACCAACCAAAGACATTCTGGAGGCTGCTACTTGGAGTTCAGTGCATACCTTTACAAAACATTACAATCGGCCTCTTTACTCTAAATCCAGATCAGGCTTTGCCACTGCAGTTCTGCAGGGCCTCATAGCCGCTCCTAATGCTGTTTAGCTCCAGCCCCCCAACCATAGCTTTGGGACTCAACCCAGATGTAATGACTGCAACAGTGAAACACGAAAAACTTAGTACAGTTGTGTACACTTACCATAAATGTAGATGTTCGAGTGTATTGACTGTTGCAGTCCAGGTTACCCACCCGCCATCCTCCTTATTTTTGCTGGAACATATCTTTACTTCTCTAATCTATACAACCTAGGTGGTGTATTTGCGTATAGATGAAGGTAAAGCTTATTTTGGTGCATGTATGTTTTATTTACATATTTTTAGCCTACCCTTTTGGGGGCACCTGACATCTGGGGCAAGAAAAACTAAATAAATTGGCGTTGGCTGCATCTTTATACCCCTGACGACCTGACGTCAGGGAAGAGGCGACAGCAACCAACGCAGGACCCAAGACTTTGGAATTCAGGCCAACTGAGGGCAGCCTGCCAGCAGGATAACCCAAATGTAATGACTGCAACAGTAAATGCACTCGAACATCTACATTTATGGTAAGTGTACACAACTGTACTTTTCTGGTCACCAGAAAGGATGGCCCTTTGAGACCCGTCCTGGACCTTTCCCATTTAAACATCTTTCTCAAAGTCCCTTCTTTCTGTATGTTGATTTAACCTTCCCTTCTCCCTCTGATTCTTCCCCAGGCATTCATGGTTTCCCTAGACATAAAAGATGCCTATCTTCACATTCATATCTACCCAGTGTTCAAAAAGTTTTTGCATTTTTCTGTTGCTTCCTCGCTTTTTCTGTTTTGTGCTTTCCCCTTTGGACTCTCTATGGCACCAAGGGTTTGCACAAAATGCCTAGCTCCTGTAATAGCATTCTGCATAATGCAGGGAATTCAAATCTTCCCTTACCTAGATGACCTTCTGATTCAGGCACAGTCCCCAGAGCCTCTGCAGGAAAATCTTTTTCACTATTGCCCTTCTCCAAAGTTAAGGGTTCACTGTAAACTTCAGAAGTCCTCTCACCTCTTCACAGGATCACAGACAGACAAAATGCTAGCCTCTCTTCTCATACAGAACGTCTTGTTCCTGACTTTTATTTTCAGAGCATCCTTCCTCTTCAGTCATTGACAGCCAGGGACTTCCTCCATCTCCTAGCGTACATGGCGTCCACTATACCCTTGATACCCTTAGCAAGACTACACATGAGGATATTGCAATGGTACCCAAGAACTGTATGGATGCAACACTCACATCCTTCTGATCCCACTCTTTCCTTGCATAAAAAGGGAAGTAGATTAGTAGATCCTGCAAGGTAACAAAAACCCTGGCCTACCTCTGCAACTACCCCTTCCTTCCCCTAGAATTATTCACAGACACTTCATACACAGGTTGAGGTGCAACTCTTCAAGCCTGGAGGGTCACAGATGTTTGGTCTCCCAAACAGGCACAGAAACATATCAATGGAAAGGAGGTGAGGGCACTGGTTTTTGCACTGCAAATCTTCAAAAACAACCTAGTTCCAGGAGTACAGAGGTGGTTGACAGACAACACCACAGCTCTTTGGTACATCAACAAGCAGGGAGAATGAAGTCTTGCATTCTGTGTACACTAGCCCTACTCCCCTGGGAATTGGCCTTGCAAAGCCAAATCTCTCTTCAGGTGGTCTATCTCCCCTCAGCCCAGAATACAGTGGCAAACTCTTTAAACAGGTCCATGACCCAGTCCCCACAAATGGATGTTGCACAAGGATGCGTTTCTGGGTATAATCCATCTTTGGGGTATGCCTCAGATAGATCTCAGTCTCCCCCATGAGCAGACAACTTAGAAAATGTTGTGCCAGGGTTCCACATCCCCTGGTGTGAAAAGTGGATGTTCTGCCTTTCTCTTGGAAGGGGATGTTTCTGTATGCATTCTCCCCTTGCCTCTTCTACAAAAGGCCCTATTAAAGATTCAGCAGGGTCAGCCAGAAATCTTGTTGGTTACTCCCTTTTGTCCATGGCAGCACTGGTTCCCCCCTTCTCCTGCACCTAGCCAGGGGCAATCATCACAGGTTACCCCACAGGATGCATCTGCTCCCACAGGACAAGTGCACCCTAGTAAGTCATCCACAACTGTCAACCCTAAACCTGACCTTATGGGTGATAGCATTTTAATCCCTTATAGGCACCTTTTTTTCAGGGGATGTGCTACAAGATTGTGCAGGAGTCAAGAAAAGCCACAACTAGGAAATCCTACATTTCCACATGGAAAAGCTTTTCCATCTGGTGTCACAAAAAGGACCTACAACCGGTGTCAGTTGATGTCCTGGTGGTCTTGTCCTATCTGTGTGAATTGATGAGGGCTAGGTTGTCCTACTCTTCAGTGAAGGCTCGCCTTTCAGCCATCGCTGCTTGCCTGCCTATGTCTGCAACTTTGGCCTCTAAGTTAGAGGTAAAACTGTTCCTTAAAGGCATCTTTCATATCAGAACTCCAAGGAAACCAGTACCTCCTTCTTCACTTCTCAATTGTGTACTAAAGAAGCTTATACTGGGACCTTTTGAACCAGTAAGATCCTCTTTTCTGCAGCATTGCACCTGGAAAATGGATGTTCTTTGTGTTTCACTGTTGCAGTCATAACATTTGGGTTGTCCCTGCCAGAGTAGCCCTCGGCCGGCCGGCCCGAATACCAGAGGCTTAGTATTTCTGCATCAGTTGCTGTTGCTTTGGGACTGATGTCAGGTCGTCAGTAGTATAAAGTAAGGCAGCCAACACCATTACATCAGTCCGTGGAGCATGAAGCAGAAGCAGTTCGTACAAGTGCTGGTCGGCCGCTACCCGAGTTTCATCTACCAAATTGAAAAAATGGTTCTGTTAGGGGCCATTACCTCTGCTTGAAGATTTCAGAGTTACAGGCCCGAATGTCCACTCCCCCCTTCACTTTCTTTCATAGAGCTAAGGTTTCCCTGCACACTAACCCTACCTTTATGCTCAAAGTGGTAAATGAGTTATCCCTAAATCAGTCCATTAACCTCCCTACCGTTTTTCCTTCCCCCAGTGACCCAGAAAGAGAATATTGCACACTTCAGATGTGCATAGACAGCTCAGATACTACCTTGGCAAAACCAAGCCTTTTGTAAGACTTGACTGACTGTGTCTTACCACCCAAGAGCTCTGGGTCAATTAGTTTCCAGGCAGACTATTTCCAACTGGATTTCTAAAGCTATTTCATGTCTTATAGTAAGATCCTTACTTCCCCAGTGAAACCTCACTCTACAGGAACAGTTTTTTCCTCAGGGGCATTCTTTAAAGCTTTAGACATAGGTTCTATACTAGAAGCAGCTACATGGTCCTCTGTCCATAATTTCACTTAACTCTACAAGCTTGACACCATCTCCAAGACCATAGGTGGGTTTGCAAGAGCAATCCTGCATGGATTTGTAGAAAAAGCATTTGCTCATCTTCCTCCCAACCTGTCCCAAGCTTGAGTTTTGGAATTCTCCCTTATGTTACGAGTACTACAGCATATGAATAGAAGGACGTAGAATAGTTGTCTCAAATCTTGCCATAATCATAGATATCCTTCTCTTCTATATGCTGCAGTATTGCTCCCCTCCCACCTTCCACTTGATGCTTGCCTAGTTCTCCTGCTGATATGTTTCTCAACTAGGATCTCAGGCTGCTGCTGGGTGGCACACAGTTCTGAGGTAGGTGCGTGTTGATGTCTGCTTTATACCCTATGTCTCTTTATGGACAACGTACATGTTATGTTGTGCAGCGTAGCACGTATCTTGTGGTAGCATTAAGACCTTTGGATACTGGTCCGGACATACAAGTCTGCCAGAGGGGGACTCCCTTATGTTATGGATACTGCAGCATGTTGAAGAGGAGGAGATCTATGGTTATGGG